>NC_089595.1:115626454-115756408 GCF_019320115.1 Miscanthus floridulus | reverse complement strand
CTTAACAGCGACGGTGGAGCACGACAACGACGGCACGGGCTCGCCGGAGATGGAGCAGCGGCGACGGGAAAAACAGAGAGCGAAGAAAGAAGAACGACGGCGGCTCCAGAGCTTTATAGGGCAGCCAAGGAAGCGCAAGGAAGCCACGACGCAGCCTTCAGCGCGCCAACGCGACGCCCAGACGGCCACGCGCGCGACTGGAAGCAAGCCGAAGATCGCCGCCGGTGTAGCCTGAGTGGTGAGTACTGTTCACAGAAATTACAAGTTTGCCATTCACCAAATTTCACAAATTACTCTCAAATTTTCATAACAACTCAAAAATCTCCAAAAATAAAAGTTGTTCAAAATCAAAAGTTCTACAACTTTGCTTTTATAACCATCTCCTAATTCGGTCTAGATTTTGAAATGAACTTTTGAATTTGAATAGGGAAATTTACCGAATTACGCCTTTTTGATTTACTCAAAAATTTTCTAAACAACTTGAAAAACTCCAAAAACAAACTTTGTATAACTTGCCAAGGTCTACACTTTTGCTTTTGGGCCCAACCCCAAAATATGCTTAGATTTTGAAATGGATTTTCAGGGTAGGGTTTACATGTTGAAACGCGGGGTTTTCTCGAAAAATTCAAAACCCAGTCAAACTTTGAACTTGAGTCAAACAATACATTGCAACACATACCACATAAATATAAACTTGTTTTAGTAAATGCACATCAAAGTTTTTACCAAATGCCAAATGCTTTGCAATGCATATGATGACATGTCAGATTTTAACATTTAAACACCCGAGGTGTTACACTAGCCCCTGACCTCTAGACTCGTGAAGCCGGAACACTGCTTCGTTGGACAGCCTTGACAATTGTGTCGCCTGGATACAGAAATACGGTTGGACAATTTTAGTACACATACTTAATACCAAAAGAATAACAAATTGTACCATTCAAGTATATTACCACGTATCTTTGAAGCGGGGCTCTCTCCAACTGTGTGTCCTCCCTAGTGGTAACGTCGTACACATTTTCGATGACATCTTCCTCCGAGTCCTCGTCAATCGCCATGTCAGTGTACGGGGGCTTGATATGTGTCCTCGTAGACTTGTGAAGCCACCGCAGGTACTCGTCGAAGGTGTGCTGGTCGTGTGGAGGACCCGCATGGACCGGATGTCGTACCCTGTTCTGCCACAAATGGATGCGCGAGCTATATGTCACGCGCCAATCCTTGGTCTTGTACCTCTTTCTGCGGTCATACCTACAATAAAACGATGTTAGTTGTACCACACACCTCTGGATTGTAGCATTGTTATTAATCGATAACGCACCCATGCAATTCTTGGTTGGTGGAGTAAAGTGGTGGTGGGCAGCCTGTCATTCTCCCAAACTGTCTGTAGACCCGGATGGGCAAATAAATCTCAACCACATAGAAGAAAATAAGAGGGACGTTGCAGCGATACTCGTCTGACTCGTCCCTAGTGACAGGACTGAGATAGTACTAGAGCTCGGGAGCATCCCAAGGACACCAATGCACCTGAACATTTCGTAATTGAGTTAGGCTGTGATATAGTGTAGATCGAATAAGACACATGTATGATAGTAAAGAGAGCGTAACCTAGTGCTGTGTCAGGACATCGAGACCGTCCGTGTACTCCCTGTACTTGCGCCTCGCATTCCTTCTAACTAACTCAGCTTCCGTCCGGATATACAGAGCTGTAGGGAGTGTATCCTACCCGTTCCATTGCTGTATTAAACACGATAATGAATTAGCCATTAATAATCTCATCATATGTAACTGCCTCGAAGAATATAGTGAACCGAAGTACTTACCGGTAAACCATTATTAAGGGGCCTCTTAATGGGCCATCGTTCCCAACACCACACCTGAAGTAGGTACGAGCAACCCTCAAGGTTCGCATATCCTGAGGTGCGACGGCAGGCAACACATAGCTGTCAATACGTCCATGCCAGGACTGCGCTGCCCTAGCTGTACGCCGCTATATTCTCCCACGGCTATCATAGTATGTCAAGAAACATCCAGCTGATCGTGTTGCTCGAGGCGTTTGGAAAGAGGAAAGCACTAAGAAAGTGCTAGAGCCACACACAAGCGAACCTGTCGATCAGAGCCTCCTCAGCCTGTGGGTCCAAGTAATCAAAGCGCTCCGTGATCTAGGATGACCCTGGAACTTTTCGTGAAATTGACCAAAGAAAATGAGACCCCATGGCTGCAGGAAAGCAATGCAGGTATTAAATAGGCTTGAATTACTCACTTATTTTTTTTGGAAGCATCGTCGTCCGGTGGAAGAAAGCCAGTAAACTGAGCCACCAGCTCCCTCCAGTGATCGTTGTCAACTATCCCTGTCACTAGAAGTCCCCCCAACCGAAGGCCTAAAATAGCCTTCACGTCCTACAACGTCAATGTCATCTCGCCACAAGGTACGTGGAACGTGTGGGTCTCAGGCCTCCACCTGTTATAAGAATAGAACGACTGTTAGTTGCCTCAAATTTGTTAGAAGAAAGTTTACGTACAAAGAATGCACTCGCACCTGTCTACAGCTGCAGTAAGTAGTGCTGGGTCAAGGGGCGGAAGACCGTGGTTGACAACACAGACAAGCTCAAGGAAGCCGGCATGCCGTATGTACGGCGCATAACGCTCGTCCCATTAGTGCGCCCTAGTGTGCATGCGGGGCCTCAAAGGAGGCTAGGACACCTCTGCGTCATTGTCACTCAAGATGTGTGCTCGGTGCTGGTCGTCGTACTCCACCTTAAGAATAGGGTACAACGGGTGCTGTGTGGAAGAAGCCATCCTGTTACGAATTGATAAACATAGCGTTAGAGTATTCAAATTAACAAAATTTAAATTAACATTAGTAAGTTCACAAACAAATCACTAACCTAACTATCCTAAATCCCAAAACTCAAAATCCTAACTATACTAGATAATAAATACATAATCAATTCCTAAAATACCTAAACCCTTTTGGGTTTAGAGTAAACTAGTATCTATACCCAAAATCCCTAACTAAATAACTAACTATAAACTAAATAATAAATACATAAACAATCCATAAACCCAAAATCCTAACTATACTAGAACACACAACCTCAAACCTACGTAAATCACAAACAAATTCACTAACCTAACTATCCTAAATCACTAACTATCATAAATCAATACCAATCATAAAACCCTAACTATCCTAAATTACTAACTATCCTAAATCACTAATTATCCTAAATCAATAATAATAAAAAAAATATGAAATCAACCCTAACTATCATAAATTACTAACTATCCTAAATCACTAATTATCCTAAATCAATAATAATAAAAAATATGAAATCAACCCTAACTATCCTAAATTACTAACTATCCTAAATCAATAATAAGCAAAAAAAAAATATGAAATCGGGAGGAGGTATCTTAGGAGCGGGCGGCCTTGACGCGCCGACGTTCGTGGCACGGCCGGCGCGGGCGTTGCGCGGCGGGAGTGGCCGGGAGCGGCGTGGTCGGGCGCAGGCGCGGCGTGGCCGGGCGGGCGCTGGCGGCAGGCGGGCGGGCAGGGTGCGGGCGGGCGGGCGGCCAGCCACACGGTATTTATTCGGCTCTGCCGCGCCATGATTCAGGGCGCGGCACTGCTGCGCCAAGATCGGTGGCGCGGCAAGAGCTGCCACGTCAACGGCCACCGAAACCGGTCGTCGCCACGTCAGACCTCTGCCGCGCCACCATGCATGGCGCGGCACAGACATTTGGTCGCGCCAGGACAATAGGCGCGGCCAAAGGTGTTAGTTTTTTTAAAAAAAAACTTGCAGTGTTAGATTTAAAATTAGTTATCAAAAGGTGTTAAAATTAAAAAAAAAATCCTAGTAGTTAATAGCCGTTATTTTTTAGCTTGCTAATCTTTATTAGGAGACCGGCTAGATTGACGGTTGGACTTTAGCTTGCTAATCTTTATTAGGAGACCGGCTAGATTGACGGTTGGACAGTGGATTGAAGGAACTTATAAACTATTAGCAGTTTTCAGGTAATAATTAGCTGCTAATTTTTCAATGCACTGTCTCTATCTGTATCCTGTCAACTCTACGAAGATATGATACACGCGGTGGAATTAAGAACTCGTAGCAGTGGAATTAAGAACTCGTAGCAGTGGAATTAAGAACTCGTAGGCAAAGCGGTAGGCACGATGACAATGCATGCAGCATCTCTGTTGCACGTACACTTGTTTCGCATACACTCATGGTACACGCTCCAGTCTGGCGTCAAGATATTTTTGTTATTCATACTAGCTGCCATCAGACGTTCTATAGAGCGACGACCCAGCAGCACATCTGCCATCACTGTCTCTGTCAATGCTACTGTCATGGAAGTAGACCTGGGATTAATTAAGATCTCCCGACTAAGTAAACCAGGAAGATTTAGCATGCGTATCTCCGGCAGCTGGATCCTTCCATACTTCTATGTTTATTCAGACTCATGTTACACGCTTGAAAGCTACTACCATTTTGGTGTGCCAATCAACGTCGTCGTCAAATCGTCATAGATAAATTTCACCAAAAACGAAAAAGGGTGGCAAATGTCACCAAAAAAAAAAAACAAAGTGAAACAGGAAGATGATCAGATCTTGGACGGGACAAGCAACAAGGCTTGCACGCAACCGAGTGACATATGCACTTGTACCTCCGTTCTTGTTGCCAGGCCAGGCAGATCGTCTACCTACCTGCAGGGGTTTGGGTCCCGTTTCCCTACCGGCGATCACACTGCGCTCAGACTCCAGTTTTCTGATGCACTCACAGGATCGGAAACGTTTTCACAGCAGAAATTTTTTGTGACTGTTCGTGCACACACCTGACCTGACGTACGTAAGAACGCCATGCATCAAAGCAAGCAGGCTAAAGTGCATGACCGGTATGTTCCTATTTGGAGCGTATGTACGCGTGTAGATGTTGGCTACAAGCCAAGATCATTTTGTCGGAGACGCAAGGTCGTCTCACTACCAACATTTCGTTGGCGCATCTAGTTTCCCGTCTCGCCAGTCATTTTCCAGCTGCACGATATAATACACTTTCTTTTGGCACACTGAGATAGACGCATTTCAGAACGAACATAGCAAAGCTGTTGTCGTCGATCTCATCGACGCGACCTGCATCTATCTAGTGATATATATAAATACACATATATACACCCCAAGCAGCAATGCAAGCCGAACGAAGCTACAGCCAGCAACCAGTCTGAACCAAACTCTAGCTAGCAAGCTATAGCTAGTAGCCAAACCAAAGGCGATGACGCTCGGAAGCATTGCCAGCCGGTGGCGCGAGCTCCAGGGCGCGGACTCGTGGTCGGGGCTGCTGGACCCGCTGGACCTCGACCTGCGCACGAACCTCATCACCTACGGCGAGCTCACGCAGGCCACCTACGATGGGTTCAACCAGGAGAAGCGGTCGCCGCACGCCGGCGCGTGCCTGTTCGGCTACTCTGACCTGCTGGCCAGTTCGGGCGCCGCGGCGGCCGGGAGCTACACCATCACCAAGTTCATCTACGCCACGTCGGCGCTCCCCGTGCCCGAGGCGTTCCTGCTGCTGCCGCTGCCGGACCTGCTGCCGGAGTCGTGGAGCAGGGAGTCCAACTGGATGGGGTACGTCGCCGTCGCCACCGACGAGGGCGTCGCCGCGCTGGGCCGACGCGACATCCTTGTCGCGTGGCGCGGGACCATGCGCAGCCTCGAGTGGGTCAACGACTTCGACTTCACGCCCGTGTCCGCCGCGCCCGTGCTGGGATCCGCCGCCGCCGCCAACCCGGCCGCCTTGGTGCACCGGGGGTTCCTCTCCGTGTACACGTCCAGCAACCCGGACTCCAAGTACAACCAGACCAGCGCCAGAGACCAGGCAAGTGTTAGCTCTGCTTGCTACTGCTACTCTATATAATATATGTACTGATGACTACTGAGATTCAGATCGACCATTTCCCAGTTCTTTGACTTCATCATCACCTAAAAATCACAGTGTTTTCGACAAAATTAAGGTTCAATTTTCTGCAAACGTTTCACTCATTGGTGAAAATTGTTCACCGTGAAGAATTAATTCGTGGCTGTACGTAGAGTCTAGGCACATGCACATTGCATGATTGTTTCGGTAGGCCCTACTTGTCAGGCGCTGATCATTGGCTTAAACTTGCATCCAATTAAGCAACGAGTTAGCTCATGCGAAAAGGAATGCATTGATGGAGGTCATTTATCTCTTCCGAAAAGGAAAAAAAAATGAGAAAAATACCCAGCCTATATTTCACAATTTCTGAAAGAGGCGGAGAGCTGACATACTGGCTACTCCCTTCATCACAAAAGGTTACAATTCTCGTTTTTTAAGAGTCAAATAATTTTAAATTTAATTAAACCTATATAAAAATACTAACATTTATGATATCAAATAAGTATCTACTAAAACAACCATCACTGGTAGAGAACCGAGCTTTACTCCCGGTGGGGAACCCCCTCTAGTCCCGGTTCCCCACCCGGGAGCAAGCATCCGGGACTAAAGGGGGGGTCCTTTAGTCCCGGGTCAGGAACCGGGACTAAAGAAGGACCTTTAGTCCCGGTGGGTAACACCAACCGGGACTAAAGGTGCCTCCTGACATGCCACGATGGCCGGCACCTTTAGTCCCGGTTGGTAATACGAACCGGGACTAAAGGTTTTTTTCTTTTTTCTTTTCTTTTCATTTTTTTGTTTTCTTTTCAAAATAGGTTTTCGAAGTCGTATTGTACGCTGCTAATTATACATTTATATGCGCATATAGTATGTTTCGGTTCAAGCACAATGAACGTATTAAATCACACAATTCAAGCATAGAAATATATATATATATATATATATATATATATATATATATATATATATATATATATATATATATATATATATATATATATGCATCATATATATATTTACATGCATGCATGCATATGTGTATTTTACATTATATTATTTCATGTGCATATATTACAAAAGATTGCATTATAGTTGTTGTGACATAACAAGTTTCTTCTCATCCTCTAGCTTGGCTTCAATGGCAGTGTTGGGTCGAAGTAGAACTCGCCCTTGAAATCGATGACCTGCTCATTAAAAAATCCGGCTATAGACTCTTGAATTGCTTTGATTTGGTCTTGCCGTATGACCTTTTCCTCCAACCATCGAGTCTACAGGTTTGAATTAAAGGAAAATAAATTAATATATGTACATATATATATATAAAGACATAGTAACACAATCAATAATAATAATTAAATGAATATATAGTGTATTTTTAACGTACTTTGAGTCTCTCTGTAGGAGTTCTTTGGGAGAGCACCTTGAGAAACTTGCAAACATAGTAACCACAGTAGTTGTTCCCCTGTTCCTGCCTCAGACACCACTTTACGAGAAAAAGATTTGTCATCCAATCTGGTGATCCGGTGAAAGCTATATGTTTAATTAATAAAGATGATGCGATTCAGGGGACTTACTTTCAATGGGATTACATTCAGTGGCGCTTTGCATTTTTCCATGTGTTGCTTCTCAATAAAGGTTTTCCAAACACTGCCCAATAAAAAATTTGCCACGTCATCAGATATAGTTAATCATCATGTTTGTGTGTATATATAGTTGCTAGAGATCCCGAAATTACCTCTGGATAATATCTATCATATCTTGGTAGTCTTGTTGTGGTTTTCTCATCGAGTCATAGATTATCAAGTGACTTTTCACCAGATCGATGTCCATCAATATCCAGTGATTGCTGCATGTGTTTATAGGATATAACGCATAACACTCATTAATTAACTAGAATCAACATATGAGCCATTAAGGCTATGATCGACATGATTAACACTCACTTGAAGTTATAGGGAAAGAGTATATCCTTCTTGTGGCGTTGGTTCACTAAGAAGTTCATGATGTTACTCTCTGACTCAGACTTCCAATTAGTCATTGGAGTAATTGGGTCTTTGAATACTATATGGGGATCAACAAAACCAATTTCATTGCAGCCTTCCTTTCTGAGCTCTGTCATTGTAAATCTGCAGCCTTCCTATCTGAATACTAAGAAGCTCCCAACTACCACTAAAAGAACTAAAGCTAAAATACATTTCAGGAGCACAAGGATTTCGCGACCAATCTCAACTAAAACAGATAGATCCCCCGATTGTGCAACATCTTTGGGCTTCTTCGGCTGGATCACTGCCTCATTAGCCGCCGTATCTGCCTGTTGTGCAAGATATTTTTGCACGAGTTCAACATACTCTTCCTCCCAGTAGAAGCCTGAACATCGTCCACTGCCATCCCACTGAAATTAAAACAAAAAACTAGAACTTTAATCACAACCATCATGAAAATAGGTATAAACTAACCATAATCATTAAATACGATAAAATAACTCACATTGCGATCCGGACACTTGTAGAAGATACGATCCTTGTTGGGACCCTCCTTCTTCACTCGGTACTCCATCACAATCTTCATCTCATCACGACACTTGCCGCATGGAATGAGAGGAAGGCCCGACCTAAGTCGCTTTGGAAACCCATGAGAGGCCGAGGACCCGGAAGCAGTTGCCATCTACTCTCTATACTCATTTTTTAATACACTATAAATTTCTTCTTTTATAAACAAATAAAATTAACAAACTATAAAATTATCTAGATCTCTAAACAATGATATTTTTAATGGTCATTGTGTTCTCGTCTTTTACTGCGGCAGGTAAGTAATTCATATGATATTTCCGCAAATTAACAGAAGAATGGGAATGTACACACATAACAGACTACTACGACGATATCGGGACGTGTGAATAAATAACCATCCGTACTAGTTGACCTTGCTTACGTGATCATCTCGGCGAGCATTTCTCCACCGGACAGCACCGTACTTGGTCAAGGAAGAGCTCCGATTCTATGAGGAAGGGAACACGGTCTCCCACGACCGTTGTCGCTCTCCCTCGTAGAATCAAAGCTCCTCCTTGATGTCCGTTACCGCTCGACAGAGAACATGCTTGCCGAGCTGAACACGGTCCGCAACTTCAACTAGTACGGATTTTCTATAATTTTCTAACTATTTTCTAAGTTTTTATTTATATATACTACGTTTAGGTACGGTAATTGACAGACTACTACGACGATATCGGGACATGTGAATAAATAACCATCCGTACTAGTTGACCTTGCTTACGTGATCAGCTCGGCGAGGATTTCTCCACCGGACGGCACCGTACTTGGTCAAGGAAGAGCTCCGATTCTACGAGGAAGGGAACACGGTCTTCCACGACCGTTATCGCTCTCCCTCGTAGAATCAAAGCTCCTCCTTGACGTCCGTTACCGCTCGGCAGAGAACATCCTCGCCGACCTGAACACGGTCCGCAAGTTCAACTAGTAAGGATTTGCTATAATTTTCTAACTATTTTCTAACTTTATATTTATATATACTTTAACCTTCTTTCATGTAAATATGCAAGCTTAAAGTGATTTTGAGCTCAAATTGCTTACAAATGAAAAAAAACCCACAATAAAGAACCATAAATATATATAGTGAATAAAATGGCATAAGAAAATGGTAAAAAATGAGAGTATGAGATTGGTAACCTTTACAACTGAAGAATCGACGGAGGAATCGAAGAATGGATGGAGGAACAATGGAGGGAGGGAGGAAGCAAGAACACTACTGCAGTGAGCTTCAAAATGTGCTGAGCTCGGGCTCGGGGAGGAAGGAGGAGACGGCCGATTTATAAAGGGAGAACATTTAGTCCCGGTTGATAGATCCAATCGGGACTAAAGGTAACTTTCCAACCCCGGGCGCAGCCACGACCCGGGAGTAGACCTTTACTCCCGGTTGGAGCCACAAACCGGGAGTAAAAGTATACCTTTAGTCCCGGTTGGTGGCTCCAACCGGGACTAAAGGTCCCTGCCACCTCTGTCTGGCGCAGTAGCCGTTGGGCAGGGACCTTTAGTCCCGGTTGGAGCCACCAACCGGGACTAAAGGTATTTCTAGTCCCGGGGGCAAAAAATTCCGGGACTAGAGCCCATTTTGGCCGAGGATCAAAGGTCTGTTCTCTACTAGTGCATGAAATATATTTCCATAGTAAATTTGTTTGGAGGCATAAAAGTTGATACTTTTTTTTTCTATAAACTCAGTCATCCTTTAAAAAAATGTGACTTGGTTAACTTGAATTACATTCTTTTTGGGACCGATGAAGTATTGAATTAATAAGAGCAAGTTAGCTTTATTATTTTACTCTATCTAATTGCAAACTAATTATAGCCGTACTAATCCGTGATGTAGTAGCTAGGCTAGTTTTAGGAAGTTTTTTTTCTTTTAAAACAAATTCTAGTTAGTTTCAATCGTTAGGTTTGATATGAATATTAAAAATTATCTACAATATTCATCAAACATTATATGATTTGAGTACAAACTACTACTAAACTAATAACAATAAAAATAAGTTATCGAAATGCCACCTCTTGATGGACACACCTCAACGATATCTCAGCTCGAATAAAGATATTTGTTGTTCTTCAAGTATTTTGGCCTCAGTGCAGGTTGACCAAAGTTGCAACTAATTTTGTTAATTGTTATAGGTTACTACTAGAAAGGGCGTCCGGCATATGATATATATGAAATATGAGTATATGACCGGCATATATATGCAATTGATTTTGCAGGACTTACGTATATACATCATCATACACAACGATACATAGCTATTGTTTCATATATAACCGCACGCCAAGCTAGCTACTCTCTCTGCTAGGGATGCAAGACGGGTTAACGAGTAATCCGCAAAAAAATTAGCTTATTTGTGGGTTCACGAGCAATGTACTCTTTATCCTTACTCTCTGTCATAGAAAAGAATGTAATTCTATGTTTTAAGACAAGTCCATTTCTAAGTTTTACTTTTATTAAGTTTGTAAGAAAATATCAACATTTATATCTCCAATTAGGTTCACTATAAAAATATATTAGTACTTTTTTTTTCTATAGATTTAGTTAAATTTAAAATTGTTTGATTCTTTGGCAAGTGAGAATTGCATTGTTTTTGGGATGAATGGCGTATTACCAAATCAGATGCTTATCACGTACTGTGCAGTGCTTAGTGAAGAACCACATGAATGAATATGATATGATGCAGGTCCTGGCGGAGGTGAGCAGGCTGATGGCACTGTACAAGGACGAGGTGACGAGCATCACGGTGACCGGGCACAGCCTGGGCGCGTCGCTGGCGACGCTCAACGCCGTGGACCTCGCGGCCAACGGCGTGAACGCGCCGCCGGCGGGCTCCTCGCAGCCGCCGTGCCCCGTGACGGCGTTTGTGTTCGCGAGCGCGCGCGTCGGGGACGGCAACTTCAAGAGGGCGCTGGCGTCGTTCCCGGACCTTCGGGCGCTCCACGTGAAGAACGCCGGCGACATCGTGCCGACGTACCCGCCGCTCGGGTACGTGGACGTGGCCGTGCAGCTGCCCATCGCCACGGGGCGGTCGACGTACCAGAAGCAGCCCGGGACGATCGCGACGCTGCACAACCTCGAGTGCTACCTCCACGGCGTCGCAGGCGAGCAGGGCAGCGCCGGAGGGTTCAGGCTGGAGGTGGACCGCGACGTCGCGCTGACCAACAAGGAGGAGGACGCGCTCAAGGACCAGTACCCGGTGCCCGTGGAGTGGTGGGTCGCCAAGAACAAGTTCATGGTCAAGGGCGCCGACGGCCACTGGGCGCTCCAGGACTTCGAGCAGATCTGATCAGATCAGAGCTAGCTCGCGCTGCCATGCTGCCCATGCACGATGTATTTAGTATATATATCTGAATAATGAGTGCCAATAGGCAATACGGCATGCATGTATTATCATTCAGGTTTTGTGTGTATGTGTGATGCGCTTCTCACCTCTTCCTCCTACGACTACGATCCGGAGATTGCGATAAGGAGTAAAATATTAATTATTCATAAATAAACCATCCTCTGATTGTGATTGTGTCGTCATGCGTGGTGCCATAATTCTTGGCTGATTCTTGCTAGCGCTGAGGTGCATGACGATTTCTGAACCGGAGAAGGGCAGAAGGCGGACGCGTCCTCGTAAACAGGCCGATTTTCTTTTAATAATGGATTTGTTCCGGCTTCACCGCTTCAAAAATCTTCAAATCAAAGAATAAGTATGAGACTACAGATCATCTCCTGGTGGGCTGTGTCTACTCCAGGGAAATTTGGACCAAAGTCCTCAGTGCAGCTAGACTGGAGATGCAGCCTCCGCTATCAGCCCCGATTTTAGGAAAGGTTTTGATTTTGACTCGCTGGTACTGCTCATCTCTTGGTCTGTCTGGAATGAGCGCAACCGTCGCCGTATTCAGGAACGAATCAATGCAGGCACACCACCTGCTGTTACTAATTCTGGAAGAAGCCGATGCGTGGATTCAGGCCGGCTACAGGTCGCTAGCGCCGCTGCTGGTGAGGGCGGTGACTTAGGAGGGTGTGCTCTATACCTTGCTGTCGCAAAATTGTACTCTGTAATAGGAAGCTGTAGTATTCTTGGGAAGCCGGGATTTGGGTAGCTTCGGTATGCGTCTTGCAATGCCGTGCTTCCTCTTTGTCTCGGTTGTATAATTATTATTAGCAATACAAGAGAGATGCTTATATGTTGTATTTATACTATAGAAAAACGAGTTAAAGAGCGTACTAAGTTACAGAGTAGAAACATAACATGATAATCAATAAAATAAATTTTTATCCCCCACCATATGAATTTGAGATAAGTTTACATGTGAACTTTAAAAAGTTGTGGAATCTCAAATTTCAAGCCAAATAGCCTAATCCTTTAAGTAGATTCTAATTCCTCCAAAATAAAGAGATCCAAACAGCCCTTTAATGAAATACTTGTGGTACTGCACATGTTCGCGAAAAAAAAAGAATAAGTACGAGACTATGACTCAAAATCAAAACACAAAACGTGTTCGACATAAGTGCATATATAAGCAATCATAAAGATCATGCAAAGCCTCTATGGGACTGTCAGCAGGCACCTGAGCGACTCCCAAATATTTTTTTTCTCTTCATGGAACATCTTTTGCTAGAACATATATAGCCGTTCCAGTGTAAGAAAAATTTCTGAAACGAGTTTATCGGATTTTGATTTAAAACAAACTTGAAGTGATAAGTGAATCCTGTGTGACTCACTTTTGTGGACTCAAATAAACGTCCGAGTTAAATTATTCAGTGCGTAAAGATATTTAGGAACGTCTGACAATAATTCTAGCAAATAAGTAGCGGATGGTTTGTACTAGGGGATTAAGTGTGAAAAACAATTTTTACAAACAAAATAAAATATAACTTGTATTTAGTACTTGAATAAATCTGTAGCGCAGGTTTAATAGATAAAAATGCAACTCTTGTTTTGGTGTGTAAAAGTTACTCAATAGTATATATGATAGTTCAGAAATCGAATCCGAGATTTAAACTGAACTTTTCGTTGAGTCGGCGAGAAATTAGATTTATGTTCGAAAGGTCAATTTTGGTAAATTATATTGAGCAAAATATTTCAATAGTGTTTAAATATTTCGCTCCTATGGGTTAGTATGCAGCATGGAACAGGTCGTAGTTGCGTTAGGGGTTACGACGATCACTCTAAAATTAACTGAACCTCGCTAGAACGCGTTGGGGACGTGTCGTTGGTGCTCTGTTCGTAATCCGGCGACTGTAGCGAACGATCTCGGTCGCTCACCTCAACTACCTCGCCCGCTCGCTCTCGGCCATTCATCCCACCTACTCACCAAGCTACTGCTGTCATAGCCATCTTTGCATAGCGCAAATATGCATGCAGCATTAGCAGCTCATAGTACTAGCAGCGCGGTGCGAGTACACCCTATCGGCAGCACGCCATCAGCGAGTGCAGGCCTCAGTTGCTGCCGCCCCCGCTAAACGCCATCGTCCATTTGCCAGTTTCATCGCATCATCTCTGTGGCACCATGAATGCCTCTACTCCTCTGCTCCCCTTTTTCCTTCTACCAAGCAAGTAGCCGGAACCCTTACCACCAGAGCAAGGCACGCACGCAAGCAACGCAGCATCCTTATCACGTACGCCGTCAGCGCCGCCGTCGCCCAACTTTCGCGTAGGCGCGCGAGCGCGCAAGCTCCACGGCCGCGCTCGACCGCAGCCCCAGCTCCTGCTCTCCCCTGCTCGCCTCCTGCTGCTAGCCTTGGCGAGTCGACGCACGCTAGGCCAATGCCCTGCGGCACCCGCCTGGGCTGCGCCCTCCGTCGCTCTACCTTCCTTGCGAGCGCGCATGCGTATCCCCGGTCCCGTGCTGGACCTGCTGCTCCTCGGTGCCCGTGCCATAGCGTCGGCCGAACCGCGACCTGCCCGCTGCCCCACAGCACGCCTTGGCCGCACCCACCGTTGCCCTGCCCCCTCGCGTGTGCGCGAGCTCCTCGACCACCGCCGCACCAGTCCGCCTCCACGACCTGCCCCGGCCGGACGCCGCCGATGTCGGTTTCCCCGTGGCTCCTCCTGTGCCCCGCGCGCCGGCGCCTCCGCCGTCGCAAAGGCGCACCTCGAGCGTGCGCTGCTCGACCGCTGCCGCGCCCCGCCGTCGTCCGCGCCGGCCAGCCTACTGCCTAGAGCCGGCGAAGCGCCCCGCCGCTGAGCCGCTTCACCTCCGTCGCCGTCGTCCTGTGGCCGCCCACGTGCGTGCGTGGCCGCCGTGCCATGGGCCGCCTCGGGTCTTGTCGTCGATGACCACGTGCGACCGGGCCCACCGCTGCCCCGCGCCGTCTTACCACCACCGACGGGTGCGCAGGTGGCTGGGATTTGGCTAGCCGCGCCCATCCCGTGCCTCCTCTGCTCTTGAGGATGAAGGGAAGGTGAGATAGTGCGAATAGAAATTAATACAGGGTTCTTATTACAAAATACGTGACTCATGTGAATAGTGTTGAATAGTGTCTAGAGTACCGTGGGTTAATTTACAGAAGGATCAGGGGTCTCAACGTAAAGTGGTGCCGTCGTAGCTGGATTTTCCCCTATGAGGCGGCTTGCTAGGCCAGCCTGCTGCTGACTGCCGCCCCTGGGCCTGGTGTCGCGTGCCCCGCTGGGCCAGCCTGCCGCCGCCGCGCCTGGGCCGCCCGCGCTGTTGCCGCTCGCCTTGCTGGGCCGACCAGTCGTCGTCGTCCGCGCGCTGGGCCGGTTTGTGCCGCCCGCGCCTGGGCCGCTGCTGCGCGCGTGGTCGCTCCACGCAGGCCGCGTTGGGGCTGCTGGGTTGCTTAGCGGCCGTCGGCCCTTTTCGTTCTAGAAAATATTTAGCTAATTTAGTTTTGGAAATAAACTTGTAAAATTCGTAGTAAATGATAGAAAAAAATATAAAAATACCAAATCAGTTTTGTTGAGTTTCTAAAATCATGATCTATCTGATATGGTGTTTCGTTCGCATAGATTCAGTTTGTTTTTAGGGTTGCTCTAATTATTTTAACATGCTTAATATTATTAAAAGGTGAAATTATAGGAATTTCCGTGATAAATCGGTGATAGTGTTGACTCTAAAAATTTTACAGTAAATTATTAATATTATTAACTGCTCACTGTAATTTTTGTAGCTCTAGAATAATTAGTTTGCTAGATAGGTAATGATGCCCCATTTTGAATAAAGATTAAATCGATAGAATAGAATAAAGAAACATCTTAGGATTGTATAACTAAAACATTTGTTGAGAAATAACGCCTTATTCGACAACATGGATATGTAGCATAAGTACGGTTGTCGTTAGAACTAGCTTGTTAGCTTGAGTGATATAAATCGTATTTCTACGAGTCACGATTATATTCGATTAATTACGTCTTTGCATTGCATCGCATTACATGTCATATAGGTACAATGATGAATCAACAAATCAAGTGAAGGATGAGTGAGAATCTAAAGATGGTGTAAAGGTATTCTCTCCAGGAGATGATGCAATGGGCTTTCTATTTAGTTGATAGTGGATGATCTGAAGATGCAGATACTAACTTTTGATTAAATCTTACCCAGGCAAGCCTCGGTGCATAACCTCTACTTTGGTACACTTTAAATTATATTTGTGCACTAAGTTTTAAGGAGTTGAATAAAACTCACTTGCATATATATATCTTTATCCTATGAGTCTTACTAGTATAATAAGATCGTGTAGAATACTATGCTATAGGACTCCGATAGAAGTCGAGTAATTGCCTGTCACTCGCGAGAGATAGAAAATTTATTATTGTATTATTATCACTTGGAAAATATAAATGGTGGAAATGATAAATGGTGACCGAACAGGGATGTAGTTTGGGTATTGGTGGATGTAAGAGGTTGTGTCCTACGGACAATGGGGCATAGCTTGGTTACACTGTTTCCCTGTCCGTGTCGGTTAAAGACCGACCATTGCATTAGACGATAGGCAAGTCACAGACTTATTATCCCGAGTATATACTTGGGTATGGACGTAGAGAAGACTTGTTACTCTCTTGTCATGGGTTCTGGCTCTTTCTGGACTGACTGTCAAGGTGGTTTTTGGGTATTGGAAGTCCTTGCACCGCAATGAGTCTGGGACTCAGGGTCAGGGGCTTGGAGTCCTAGCTTGGACGGGGACCTGGACCCTATGACAGGAGGATAGTGGGTTGGTCTTGCTTGTGCCTAGGGTATAAGCAGGACATGTGTTTTTGGGGTACCTAATTGGGGGCATTGATTCATGAATCGCTGGCGTTCCGGTATGACTTGTCTAAACTCTAACATCGTAGTAAGAATTGGAAGATGAAAGATGGTAAAAAGGATTTTAATTGATACCACCTGCTTGAAATTAGCACATGTGTTTACATAGAATGGTTGGCTAATGAACTAATGCGTCTGCTAATAAAAATCAAATATAAGGACGCACATTTAGTAATGCTTCCTGCCAATGTAATAAACCCATAAGATAGATAGCCTTGCATATCTTTAGAGTCTTTTCTTTTCTCCTGTTGGGTAAGTCTTGCTGAGTATAATTGACTACTTAGGGTTTTATTTCCCTCTGTTGCAGGGAAATAGATGTTAGAGATGACTCTTGTGTGTGGATTCTTCCTGGTGGGTTCAGAGGGGATTCCTTTACGCTGCGATCATAGTTTTTATTTATAACTATCACTAAATATTTTTATAAACAAAAGTTTTATAATATGTTGTCATAGTTTATATATCAATATTTTATCACGTCATAAATAGATGTTTAATTTCGTTGTAACTCTATTCACATGTTTATATTCTGTTGTTCTATTAAATTGTTCATAACTCTAATAATATGATCACATTCCACTGTTATAACAATAAATCTTATACTCTGATGTTGTATTAAAAGTAATATAAGAAATGATTAATAATGATGTAGGCTTTATTGTCTCATTTGTGACCCCTATGAAAAAATATGGATTTTTGGGTTCTCCCTTGGGGTGTGCTCGATGGAACCGCGTGATTTGGTGTCCTCCCTTAAGTACTTAGTGTCTAATGGAAGATGAGTACTCTTGAGAGGCATTAGATTAGGCGGTTCTGCCACATCCAGGTCAAAAAAATTGTTCAACCGCAAAGGAGTCATGGGTCCCATTCGCTTCGTTGAAAAAATAAGCCAAAACACTCTTCCGGCTGATTAGTCGTGAGAGTAAAACACTATTTCAGCTGAAAAAACAAGCTAAAAAGTATGGATTATAAGACAAGCGAACATGGCCATGGAGTGTGTTGACACCAAAATTTGGTAAGCTTACCCTAAAGAGGAAGAGATTGGCCGATGATGTCAAAAACAAGAAAATCTCTTAATTAGTGGATATTTGGGAGCCGACCAGGAAATATTATTCAATTTTGGAGAAGCATGATGTCCAAAGTCTCCTCATGTGAAGATAAGGAAGACACAAGAAAGCTTTTATTAGCAGATTCTACAAAAGGGGAAACTGGAGTCCATGTATCTTAAAATTTCCTTTTAGATTTATCTTGTTAGGCAAGTTTTGTACTAGATCACCACGTGACCAACTAGGATTGTTTCAGACCTCAGGGTATAAATGTAAACCCCGGCTATTGTACCAAACATCTCCCAATCAATCAATATCAATTAATTTTTTTGGCTTCACGCCAACCCTTAGGAGTAGGAGTACTGTAGATCTCGACGAGTTCTTCAACAAGCAGGGCTACATCGATCTGGTCGACCTCCGGCTTGTCTGTAAGCACCGTCATGGCTTATACTTTGGTTTGTAAGGCTGCATCGGTCCGGCCAACCTCTTCTGAGCTCTAGTATAAGTTAGTTATCGATCCTTATCTAGTTTAAGTACGGCTGCATCGGTTAAGTTCGACCTCCACTGCTCAAATTAGATTAAGGTCAAGCTATCGGCTCTACCTAAGGGTGTCATCCTTCAGGTAAATTCATTGAGTTACCGATCTTGCTGATGTTCTCGTTGTCATCAGTTTCAGCAATATCAACCTGCCCGATCGAGATCGATCTAGACCGACCTCATATCCTTTTAGTCCATCGTTTATCTTGCTATATTGTGATAATTTTTACTTTAAACAATGGATTATGTTTTTATCAACTGTTCTACTTTGATCTTTATCGTTCATAGTACGCATTCAAAGACATGTTTTTGATCTTGGATAAATTCTCTAGTTAATGAGATCTAATCTAATGACACTACCATAGCTGCATTGATCCGGTCGAACCTCACTGGTAAGACTTTAGATTAGAGATCATCGATTAGTGGTGTTGTTTGTGATCGAGGTATGTATTCTATTTGTTTGCTATGCCTACATCGGCTAAATAGCCGATTGATTGTACTTTAAAGCTTATAGTGTGTCTTTACGGTTCTGCTAAATATGAATATATCTGTTTATTTTAAGAAAGAATTGTGTTCTTGCCCTTGTTCAGTACTCCAATTGTGATTTTGTCCCTACTATTTTAACTTTGTGTTTTTGCCCTTGTTATTTTGAACTGAAGTGTCTATCTACCCCTGCTTTGGACGTTCGTCGGATGGCCATCGAATAGATGGATTAAAAAAATTCGAAACCTGAAAAGAAAAGTCTAAATGCCCAGACTGCCCCTTATCCTTTCTGGCTGTTTCTTGACTCCACAGGACACCGACCGCATCAGAGAGGGACGGAGCGGGCGGCGCGGTTCTAGGCGGCGGAGCGTGCGGCGTGGGTGCGGCGGCTCGAAGCAGCGTCGGCATCAGGGCGGGCGGAGCAGGTGCAGCATCGGGGCGACGTGGGCGTGGAGCGGGCCAGGGCGCAGGGGCGGGCGGAGCGGGCGGCTCCGGTGCCTGGACGCCCGCTACGCCTCTACATCGCCTCCGTCTACTCGGAGCGTGAGGCCGCCGCGGCCGACGACAACCTTACCGTGGTGCGCGACCTCCGCGCCGCTGTCGAGCAGCCCTCCCTCCCGGACCCGTCCTCCCTGGAGCAGCGCCGTGACGCGCTTCTCGCCTATGCGCAGGCCCTGGCGCTCGTGGAGCCCCGCTTCCCCATCTCCGCCGACTGCGCCCACATCCACTCCCTCACCTTCACCTGGCACGATGCCTTCAAGGGGAATAAGAAGTGAGCCCTCGCCTCCGTCCACCTCGAGAAGGCCACTGTGCTCTTCAACCTCGGCGCCGTCTACTCCCAGATCGCGCTTGCCGCGGACCGCTCCACCGACGTTGGGACCAAGACACCTTCCAGAGTGTGGAGGGGGCATTCGCGTGGCTCAGGGAGAGCGGGGTCGCAGCCAAGGCTGTCGCTGCGGGGGCCAAAACCATGGACATCACGCCCGAGTGCACCGGCATGCTGGAGAAACTCATGCTCGCGCAGGCGCAGGAATGCTTCTTTGAGAAGGTCATTGGTAGAGGGAAGCCACCCGCGCTGTGCTCCAAGGTGGCGCGGTAGGTGCGTGATTACTTCCTGTTGTTCAGGTTTTGCGATATGGGAGCTTAGTTTGGATTGATGTGGAATGAATGAAAGCTCTGAATGTTTCTTAAGTTGTTTAGGAATTAGCAAGCAAGTTCGTGTGTGTATCCAGTTGTGAGATTAGTTCCTACAATTGATTTGATTTAGTTATATATGATGACTTAATTGTATATGAGTTGCACGGTTCATTTTAGCTACCATTAATACAGCACATTCTTATTCATGATGCCGTACAGTTCTTTCTTCTGCAAAACTTTGGTGTCAATGTGCTATCTAACTAATTCTTCATCATTACATGTTCACATATCTTTTCAGGTGGGCATATTCTATGAAGAAGCATATGCAGCTCTCAGTGCACCTCCTCTAAGTCAGCACTTTAATAAGACATGGGTGTCCCATGTCCAGCTGAAAGCTGCTCAATTCTACGCCGATGCTTGCTATAGGTATTCATTAGATCTTCATCAGAAAGAAGAAATTGCTGAGGAAATTGCACGTTTAAAGATTGGTATGAGTGCCTTGGCAGATGCTAAGAAGACTGCGAAGGGAGTTGCTGCCCAGCTTCTGGATTCTGTCAACAAGCTGAAAAGTAACATGAAAACCAACTTGGAAAGGGCTATGAAGGAGAATGATCGTGTTTACCTGATGCGGGTTCCAGCTGCTGGTTCCTTGGGAGCCCTCCCTGCAGCGTCCCTTGTAAAGCCTACCTCTTTGGCTGAAGTTTTAGATGCCAGCAAGGAAAGGCTTTTTTCATCACTTGTGCCTAATGACAGCATGAAAGCACTCTCTAAGTACACAGAGATGGTAGATAATATTATCCGGGCCCAGGCAGAGAAATTACAGCAAGCTAGTGAGATCACTAGAGTCAGGCTGAAGGAAATGGACTTACCAGATTCTATTCTTTCATTGGAAGGAAATATAACCTTGCCCTTGGATCTGAAGGAAGACGTAGAGGCTGTGCAGATAAGTGGTGGCCCTGCTGGCTTAGAATCTGAGTTGCAGCAGCTTAGGGATTTAAGCAGGGTCAATCAGGAACTACTTGTTCAGACTGAAGAACTTCTACAGAAGGAGGCGAATGAAGACGCACAATTTCATACACAATTTGGGAGTCGTTGGACTAGACCTCAATCAAGCACCCTAACAAGAATATTCAGGATAGATTGAATCTGTTTGCTTCTAATCTCAAGAGAGCTGCTGATAGTGATTCTCTGATTGAACGAGGCGTGAAGGAGAACTATCCATTGATGCCTATCCTTGACAAAAGACCGGTGAGAGTTTAACAATAGTATATAACACGGTGTAGTTGCTTTTATGGACATGTGACATGGTGTAGACCTGTAGCTTTTGTGGACATGTTTTTTTTCACAACTTTTGTGGACATGTTGATATGTTGTATGGTAGACATTGAAATGCTGTGGTTCTCCATGATTTTTCTTATGTGTTTTATATGTGCTTCATATTGTTGTCATGATGCTAGCAAAATATAGCAAAGGTGCTGTCAAAATTTTGAATATTTATCAATATTAAATCTGAGTTCAAATAATTATAATTAGACATACAATAAAAAAGTCTAATTCTAAATCAGGGTAAAATCACAATTAGGCATAACAAACAGAGGCAAAATCGCATGGGCATTTATGTCCTTTTGTACAAAGTTTAACACCGTTAGGGGTGGATGACGGAGCAGGGGCAAACTGGTGCTTCGTGAATGGCACAGTAAGGGTAAATTCACAAAGTCAAAAAATAGGGGCAAAATCATAATTTCGATACAAAACAAGGGTACAAACGCAAGAGCCCCTTATTTTAAAGGTTTGATCTGTTATCTTTATCGCGGCTGCCATCGATCCGGTCGAACCCCACTGTTAAGGATAATAGGTTAGATTTGATGAGTTTATAGATCCGTTCATATTAAATAGTCGATTGTTCACATGCTGTAATTCCTTTTCTACCTGAATCGGCTATTTTAGCTGATTCGCCTGTGTTTTCACAAATATGTCATGTTTTCATGAACCTGTTAACATATAGTCGGTTTTATGGATTTTCTAGTTTTAGATTATTATCATCATCATAGCTGCCATCGATCCGGTCGAACCTCACTGTTGATGGTAATGAATTAGATCTAGCCAGTTCGTAGTTCCTATTATGTTAAACAGTCGATTGCTTGCGTGGCATATCCTTTTGCCGAATTCATTGGCTTTGCACCATGTATTTGATTAAATCTAATGTAGCCAGTGATGTATCTTTGACGCATATATATTAACAGCTTAAGAGAAAAGATCATTAAAAGCTAGGTGCATTGTACTTGTTACTATAAAATCAATCATAATCTGCGAGTGTTGTAGTCCTTAGCCGTTGAGTCCCTCTTATATCGGCTATTTAGTCGATTTTCCCGTATGGCTGCTCCCGAAGCGGCACACCTAAAACTGTCTGGTCAAAACCGGCATGTTTCACCCTAAATTACTGATAAGCTTTCTCTCCTTATCAATTGCAGGTCAAATTGACTGGCACGCCTTCGGAAAATTCGTAGGATCGGCTAGTCCTGCGTTGAAGCCAAACAGATCTCTGGATCGTTCCGGCTTGCTACGTGTCCACCCGACGCGGCTATCACGTTTTTGCGCCGATAGAGTGAAAATGTTCTATACTTTGAAAGGGGAAAAATGGTTCATCAAGTAGTAAACATTTATAATTCGCGACATAAATCATTTTTTAGTTGCTTATAACTTCCCCATGCATAACCAAATGACTCAATCGATTGTATGGGTTTTGTCCTTTCCACATCTAATCTAATAATAATAATCGTGCACAAACACACAAAGTTGCCTGCATGGCAAGAGTTCGTTCCTTCCCTTCGCAGTCTACTCATCATCTTCTTCCTCCTCGCAGTCCATCAAGCTCCAGCGCCCGTTGGCGCCCTCCACCATGCCCTTGTTCAGCGGCACCCACCACCCGGGCGGCACCCCATAATCGTCCCGCAGCGCGTCGTACGCCTTGTTCACCAGCGCCACGTCCCGCGCCACGGCGAGCTCGAACCCTCCGCGCGCGCCCCGCGTGCCCGCCACGCCGTGCAGGTACACCTCGAGGTTGTGCCAGGTCCGCTCGCTCCTGGGGCTCTTCAGGTACGGCGACTCCCCCGTATTGATCGCGAGCTCCGCGCCGACCTCGTGGTAGAACACGATCGGGTACTTGGGCACGACGTCGCGGGCGTTGCGGACGCGCAGGAGCCGCAGCCCCGGGACGGCGTCGAACCGCTTCTTGAAGCCGCCGCCGCCGACGCGCGGGCTGGCGAACGCGAACGCGGTCACCGGGCAGGCGGCCGGCCCCGCCGCCGGCACGTTGTAGCCGTTGGCGGCGATGTCGAACGCGTTGAGCGTGGCGAGCGCCGCTCCGAGGCTGTGGCCCGTCACGGTGATGCTGAGCTCCTCGTCCCTGTACGTGTCCACCAGCCTCCGCACCTCGCTCAGCGCCTGATGCCGTGCGCTGTCCTGGTTGTGGCTGGACGCCGGGTCGGTGGAGGTGTACATGGACAGCCAGCCACGGTGCACCATGGCGTCGCAGCGTTCACCATCCCCGAGGAGGCCTCTGGTCGGCACCATGGGGAACTCGAGGTCGTCGGCCCACTCCAGCTTCTGCATGGTGCCGCGCCACACGACGACGACGTCGCGGCGACCCAGGGCGGCCTTCCCCTCGTCGGTGGCCACCGCGACGTAGCCGATCCAGTTGGACTCCCTGCAGCGGCGCGACCTGGACACGGACCTGAGGATGAACGCCTCCGGCACGGCCACCGACGACGTGGCGTACAGGAACCTGGTGACACGGTACGCGGCGGCGTGCGCCGGCAGCCGCACCCGGTCGAAGAAGCGCGCCCTGGCGAAGCGGGACAGCCCCGCGTGCGGCGACGCCCGCTCCCGGTTGAAGGCGTCGTAGGTCGCCTGCGCCATCTCGCCGTAGCGGAGCACGGTGCGGCGCAGGTCCAGGTCCAGCGGGTCCAGCAGCCCCGCCCAGCCGCTGTTGTCGCCGCCGCCGTGGAGCTCGCGCCACCGCCGGGCCGTGTCGCCGAGGCCGCCGTGCTGGGACATCATGTTGTTGTTGGTGCTCGTAGTTGCCTTGCTGGTGCTTCTTCTGAGCTTGCTCTATATATGGAGGACACAGTGATGGTAGCTTGCTTGGGTTTGCTTCTGATGACGAGGATTGCAAACGGCAAAGGCATGACACGCACCGTGCTGGGACTCCGTGATGGAACGTACATGCTTCGTGTGCTGCTGCTTGCCCAAACTGGGCAGGGCGAACAGTGTAGCGGAGCAAGGTGAAGTGGGGCACGCTTCGTGTCCCAGTCACACCACACACACATCACAACGCGTGAAGGTGCCAAGGCTATGCAATGCACCCACATCTAGAGAGAGAGAGAGGTAGGTTAGGCGGTGGGCTAGATCTAGTCCAAATAGCCTCTGAAACATGGCCTTCCATGAGGCAGGACCCAAGGCCGAGGGCTTTGTTGGGCCAGCGGTTCAGTTTGGTGGATTCGGCTGTCACAAACAGAGCTTAGATTTCTTTTGAAACTTTCACCACCGACACGGAACCTCAAAATTTAGTTTGGAGATATAAAGTTGGTAGCGTAGATTTTCCTTGAACAACAGTTTCATAATCACGGTGTTAAAAGAAACTTATAAGAAAATACCTAAATAAAGAGTTCAGATAAAACATGATTAGTAAAGGTAAAATCTAAATAGAATTTGAAAAGTTGACCGTTGATCTCCAAATTAATTTTAGAGAAAAAAAAACTCAAATAAATAGTCATTTTAAATATAAATAGTAAATAGTAAAATTAAAAATTAAAGTTTATAAAAAAATGATAATTCAATCTCCATACGCTTAAAAACATCTAAATAAAAAGTTAGTTTGTATTAGTGTATTACTAAGTAAAAGTAAAAAAAAAAATCTTTCAATTTCTATAACTAAAAACTACTACATTGTTCCTATATATCGATTGTTAAGGTTTAGATCCATCAAAGGATATAAAAAAAATGGATAAATAAAGACTCCAATACATGGTAGTGGGAAAAGATAGCAGTGCACAATTTAGTTATCGTTATAATTAGATTATTGTAACGGTAATAAAAAACAAGAAAACCACACCGAACATGCATGGGAATAAAGATTGCACGCATGTACAAGAGCTATCTAAGTGGGACACTAATATCTTGGAGTCCACGTCGGCGAGGCCCAAGAAGCTCTCCTTCGCTGAGGTGGTCAAAATTGGAGCGACTGCATTCAATCAGGAGGATAGGCCTCACCAACCTCAGGACCGGCGCCTCAAATCCGCCATCACCGTGCCCAGGAGGAGCAATTAGCCCTAGTTTAGTTTCTAAACTAAAACTTTACGTCCTCTCACATCGAATGTTTACATATATTCATAGAGTATTAAATATGAACTAAAAATAACTAATTGTACAATTTACAACTAATTTGTGGGACGAACTTTTTAAGCTTAATTAGTCCATAGTTTGATAACAAAGTGCTACAATACCACATGTGTTAATAACGGATTAATTAGATATAATAAATTCATCTTGTGATTTACTGATAATTCTATAATTTATTATCTTTATTAGTATGTGACGCCCAGAACTTTACGGGCCTTTGATCTACACAAGGCCTACTCCAGCTGCACTACTGCATAGGCCTCGTCACATCGCCGCGCGGCCGGCCCTTGCAATCCGTCATGTCGCAACTCGTCGCTCAAGATGGGCACTTATTACAAGCGCGTCTCCACCGTGGCCTCGCCCTCTCGACGCGAAGCTCGTACTGGCAAGCCATCGCATCACAACTCGGCTGGCCCCGTTTAGTTCCCCCAAATCATCAAATCTTGCGGTGAGTACTAAATGTAGACGAAAAAAAACTAATTACATAGTTGGGTGAGAAATCGTGAGACGAAATTTTCGAACCTAATTAGTCTATAATTAAACACTAATTACTAAATACAAATGAAAATGCTACGGTACCCAAAACCTAAAAATTTTCGGATCTAAATGGGGTTGCACCAACTTTGCACCTCCAAAATTTGTACAGTGTAAGATTTTTCATCACATCACATCACATCAAATCTTTAGACATATGCATTGAATATTAAATGTAGGTAAAAAAATAACTAATTGCACAGTTTAGTTGTACTTTGCGAGATGAACGTTTTAAGCCGGGTTGCACCGAATCGGCGCCGCCGAGATCACTGTAGCTCCACTGTAGCTGCAGTGTCGTTTTGTTTTATTTGGTAATAATTGCTCGATCGTTAACTAATTAGACTCAAAATGTTCGTCTCGTAAAGTACAACCAAACTGTGCAATTAGTTTTTGATTTCGTCAACATTTAGTACTCTATGCATGTACCACAAGTTTGATGTGACGAAGAATCTTCTTTTTTTTATAGTATCAAAGTCAGAAATTTGGTGAAACTAAACATGGCCCTAATTAATCAACGGTTGAACAATTATTACCGAACGCACCCGCAGTGGGAGAGTCGCTGCTCAAAAGGATTCAATTCACCATAGCCGAGCTGGAACGAGGTACGAAGAAAATATTGGTGGCGTCCCTCGCCAACCACCCGACGCCCAGGGCCACTTCGCCGCGAAGTGCATTCAAACGAAGCAAGGCCCCAAGCCTCCTCTGCTCTCAGAGTGTTCGGTAGCAAAACGGACGGGAGATGCTTCGTGCGTCTCGCGCCTGACCACAGAGCGGCCTATTGCCGAGATCTAGTCCGCTGCTTCCGCTGCCGACGTTCCGGCCACCGGGAGCGTGACTGCCAGGAGGCGTCTACGACTACGAGCAAGCCGAGCAAGCCACTACAACCCCCTCCACCCTGGAGGGACGACACTATCCCACCGCCACCTCCGCCTTCGACCTCGACTGCCATGGCGATGCTGGGGGATCCGGCCACCCGCCCGGATGAGGATGAATGTCTCATCCCAACCACCTACGCCCTCGACGCGAGTCTGCGCGAATGGGAGGACACTGCGGCGGTGTCCTGGGGCATGACGGCCCCGCCAGGCGCGGGCCCTAAGGAGGTCGAGGCGGCGATACGCGACGAGATCAGGCTCCGCCATGGCGAGGTTACCGTCACCAGGCACTTCCCGGAGACTTTCCTCATCAAGTTTGAGCATCGCCACCACTGCGCCCAGGCCCTCAAGCAAGGCTTCGCCAAGCGCTACGGCATCCACATCCACTTCATCAAGTGGCGCAGCCTCAAGAACGCCCTGGCCGTCACCTTGCTGTTCAGGGTCATGCTCTGCCTCAACGGCATCCCGAACCATGCCTGGGATGCGGAGATTGTGGAGCGGATCATCGACAGGCGCTGCGCTCTGGAGACCATCGAGACCAACCTTCCGCATCCGGCTGAGACGAAGACGGTGGACCTGTGGGCTTGGACTGCAAACCCAAGCCTCATCCCCAAGAAGGTCTGGCTAACCTTCACCAGTCGCGCCAAGGATCCCGTTCTAGCATCCATAGTGGTGTCGGAGACACCACCGGAACACTGGCAGCATGAGCGCAAGCACGGTGTCATCATCCACCTTGAAGAAATTCATGACTACACCATGTCCACCGTCGACAGCAACGGCAAATTCTCCCCTGGTAAGCGTCGCCTCCCAGATTGGCATTTGGGTGTGATTGATGGTCATCAGGTGCCGCCGCGAGCTTTTGAGGAATTCCCACACCACCCGCCACCCCCGCGTGCCAACCGTGGCAACAATGAACGCGGTGGTGGCAGCAAGGCAGAGCGACGTCATGATGGTCGCGGCTCCAAGAGCAAGTACAACAACGACCACCTGGGCTATGACCTCGGTCACAGCCGTAGGCGCCACGACGACGACGACGACGACGACGACGACGACCGCGGCCATGGGGGTCGCGACGCTCGTGGGCGCGACCGCGACTTCCAGGACCGCTACAAGGATGACGCCCCAGTGTACCGCGAGCGCTCCCGCTCGCCCCGCAATCGAGTGTGGGAGACATAGAGAGCGTCAACAAGATGAGCTCAAGGCGCCTGAAAACCTTCTAGAGGCACTGCCCTAGCTTAACCATCTGCAGAATGTGCAGAGCTGCAAGCTTCAGGAACTGTTCAGGGTCCATGCTGCAGCGCTCTAAGACGCCATGCAGCGCATCATCGGCTGGCCGGGCGGTGAGAAGGCAGTCGCAGCCTGTTCGGTTGGCTGGTTCGTATCATTGCTGGTTCGTGAAGAAGTACTGCTGGCTGATTTGTGCGACAAGCCACAAACGAACAGGCTGGGCTTCACGGCATCCATGCAAGCGCTCCTCGACGACTGCATCAACAAAGCCTGCACGCTGGCTGCCAACCTGGGGCTGTTGGAGGCGCCCCCAGCCAACGGTGGCTCTGGAGTCACTGCTGGGGCTAAACCACCCAAGCATGCTGCACCGGCCACTACTGTCCCGATGTCCAACATCTTCGCACGCCTTCTTCGGGACATTCCGGCATAAGGCACGGCGACAACAATCCTGCCAGCAGTTGAGTGCTCCATCGACGCGGTCCTGCCGGCAGCGGAGTGCTCCATCGACGCGGTGGACCAGGCTCTACAGCAGCTGCAGCTTCAACCGACAGGGGCAACTACGCCTGCCCCTCCGACTAAAGATTTACAAACGTGCCGGCACAGCACTACACGGCCCTAGCCCGCCTGGGCACGGCACGGTAGGCACGGTTGATGAGGCGGGCCGTGCCGTGCCGTGTCGTGCCATCGTGCCGGAGTTTAGGCTCAGGCACGGCACTAAACTTGTTGGACCGGGCCTGGCGTGTCGTGCTGGTACGGTAGCCCAGCATGCCTTGTGCCGGCCCTGGCACTGAAATTACAAAAACATTCATTCAAATCATAAGTTTACAGAGATAACTTCTAACTTATCAAAAACATCAGACAATGCCAGCAAAAAACAATAAAGAGCAAAGAACAACAAAGAACACAAAGAGCAAAGAACAACAAAGAACAACAAAGTAGGAGCTGTGCAATGGCTGCCTCATTAAAAAACTATTTAGGTAAAACTCACCCTTGTGAGAAACTCTAAACAAGAAAAGAGTACAGCCAGCTCCTAAGATTGTTCATAAGTTCATTACATCCAGCCTACAGCATGTCTAAGTCTTAATAACTATTACAGAACCATTACATAAATGGGGAACTTAATCAACTTTAAGATAAAGTGCTTCAAAGGCCTCTTCCAGCTCCTTATCCTCCACCATGTGCTGCAGTCTTGATTCAACATTCTCCCAGTCCTTGATGCAAGTTAGTGCCTCCACAGTCTCAGGGTTCAGCCTCCGGTGACGCTCCTCGATGATCCTGCCAGTAGTGCTAAAGGTAGATTCTGAAGAAATGGTTGACACAGGCACAGTAAAAATATCTTTTGCTAGAATAGAAAGCACAAGATAAGTAAGCTTGTGCTCATGCCACCATTGCATGAGGTCAAAATCATCATCTAACTGGCTGACTGTGTCAGAGTCCAGGTAGGATGAAAGCTCACTAGAGTTAGAAGCAGAAGCTGCCTATAGCAAAGAAGTGGCAGAAACACCCCTAGACTGATCAAGATTAGGAGGGAGGGAAGAACAGCCAGCTCCAATGTCAAGCTCATCATCATCATAAATGTCAGTCCAAGCTGTTCTTTTTTTTATCAGAAAGGGATGTAGGAACAGCCCTTTTGAGCCTAACAGAGCCATACATTGCATCATACATGTTGTACATTCTAAAAAGAAGAGCCCTGGTGTCTAGCAACTTGTTAGTGTAATCAACATTAAAAAAAGAATTTAACTTTCTAAGCACTTTGGTAAAGCCCTTAATCTTAGCTCTTGGATCCCGTATGAATGCAATGGAATGAAGATCAGGTATGTTCTTCCAGTACTTATTATATTTGTCAATCATAGACTGCACAACAGATCTCAGATGTTCATCATGTTGATATTTATGCAGGTGAACAGCAATCTTAACAATATGATGAATCATAAGTGGAGAAGTGGGATAGTACACACTAGATAAAGCAACAGTAGAGTCATAAAACAGTTCAAGAAATTACAACATCTTAGTTGCCATATCCCAGTGATCATCAGTCAACAGGAAAGGACTACCTGCAGGTCTAGGGTAATTAGCCACAATGAAAGTACTGAAAGTACTCCTGTAAGGTAACAATGTTTTCAACATAAGGTATGTGGAGTTCCACCTAACATCCATGTCCAATAAGAACTTCCTAGGTCTAACACTGCTAGCAATGCAATAACTCTTATATACAGCAATTCTTTGATTAGAGGAGTTCAAAAAAGAGATTGCAGTTCTAAAGTTATCAATGAGAGGATTAACAGCAGCCAATGCTTCCTTAACAATCAGGTTAATAATATGACAAGCACATCGTTGATGCAAAAACAGATCAGCACCTAAATACTCTTTAAGTTTAAGTTTCAGTTTATCCATTGCATTTTTATTGGCAGATGCATTATCCAAAGTCACAGAAAAAACCTTGTTAAGTATACCATACTCAGCAAGGACAGTTTTAACACGCTCAGCAATGTTTTCAGCATTATGGGAGACATCAATCAACCTTAAACCAAGCACCCTTTTCTCTAATTGCCGATCAGCATTAATGAAATGAGCCACAGCAGACAGGTAATCTTCTTTGGCCTTTCCAGACCAAATATCAGAGGGAACAACAATAGATGAAACAACATTGTCTTGCAAACAAGTCATTAATTTTTCACGTTTACCATTGAAGTGCTTAAACAGATATCTACCAGTAGTTTGCTTAGAGACAGGTGTAAAGGCAGGGTTATGAGCAGTTTTAATGTAATCTTTAAAGGCATCAGTTTCACCAATCAGTAAAGGTAAATCTAGCCTAGCAAGCATACGAACAAGCTCAACACGAGCTACATCAGCATTGTACTTCCAGCGACGAACAGAACCATCAGGATTAAAACCAATTTGAGTTTGAGACATGCAACATTTCTCACGACGCTTAACACAAACCTTAAGATGTCGAGTAAGATGTCCAGTGCCATTAGCAGAATAATCAGAGTATTGTTTCTTGCAATGTTTGCAAGTGACAGCATACCTGACGGGTCTCGCCTTACCTAGCACCTTCTTGAAGTGCTTCTTAAAATCATCCCAAACAACAGAGGTAGAAGGCCGATTGGAGCATGCCACCTCACTATCGCCACCGTCGGCATCGGGATCGGCCCCTTTCCCATGGACCGGGACCGCATCTTGGTCACAGGAAGGGGATCAGCAGCACACCGCCCAAATAGCTCGGCGCAGTCCTCGCGGACATCGTCCTCCTCATCATCCCCGGCTAACCTGCACATCCGCAGCTCGTCGTTTTGGGAGTGATCAAACTCCCCTTCATCGGCGTCGCCTACGCCTAGGGCTATCTTTGCCGTCTCCGGTTCCTCGACGGCTGCATCAATCAACAACAGATGGAGGATTAGGGTTAGGGTAGAGGATTAGGGTTAGGGTAGGGGATTAGGGTTATGGTAGGGCATTAGGGTTACCTCTAGAGCCGGAGCGCCGGAAATGACGATGAGATGGACCAGATGCACACCCCCGGTACCTCAACGGAGACCGGAGCCTCGGAGGTGGCGGTGGCCGGCGATGAGAACGACGGACAGAAGACGGAGATACGTCGACGATGCTACGAACGAGTCTCAATCGACTTTCAGGGATGAAGAACAAGGGAACAGATGGAGATTGAAGGCGGGAACCACCAGATCTGAGAGAGAAGAGGGAGATTGAGGGCAGAGAGGGAAAGCAGGGAGATTGAGGACGGAACCCACCGGATCTGACCCCTTACCCGCCAGAGAACGCCATGGACACGGCGGAGCTGGGGAACGAGGCGACGATCAGGCGAACGGGCGAGAGCGAGGAGCGAGACGAGAGCGGCGCGAGGGAGACGAGAGCAGGCGAAATGAGCTAGGGTTTGGATGGTGGGGGGGGGGGGGGGGCGGCCGCGGCGGGTGGCTTATATGCCGCAGCCGGTAGCCGTGCCTGAGCGAGGAGCGAGACGAGAGCGGCGCGAGGGAGATGAGACGACAACGGGCGAGAGCGACGAGCGAGACGACAGCGGGCGAGAGCGACGAGCGAGACGAGAGCGGCGCGAGGGAGACGAGAGCAGGCGAAATGAGCTAGGGTTTGGATGGTGGGGGGGCGGCCGTGGCGGGTGGCTTATATACCGCAGCCGTGCCTGAGCCGTGCCGCCCGATGGAACGGGCCGTGCCCGGGCCGGCACTACGGGCCGACTCCTCGGCCCAGGCACGGGCACGGCTGGGCCGGGCTAGGGCCGGGCTTTTTCGCGCCGGGCTCGTGCCAGCCCGTTTCAACCGGCCTGTTTGGAAATCTTTACCTCCGACCATCAACATGCAGCAGACACCAGAGCCTACCTCACCAACAGTCAACTTGCAGGCAGCGAGCTTCCAGGCCCTCTTTGCAGGTCTGAATGTTCAAAATGCTAGTGTCACTGAAGCTCAGCTTGCTAATAGTAACAGCCCTCCCATGGAGGAAATACCAACAGGGGTTGCTGCTTTCTTCACCAACACGATGCCACCGATCATTCAGAGCAATCCCAGCCCGCTGAAAGCGCCACCAGCAGTGCAACGTCGCAGATGCCAGCGCCGAGTCTTCGACATGTCATCGGTACGTCGCAGTGCACGCCTCGCCAAAAATCGGCCCATCACACAGATGCAGCGTGCACAACAGAATTTGTGCAGGAAGCTTGTCCTCTTGCAAGACGACCTCCAACCAGCTGAAATTGCCTTGCAGGAATTTGTCGCCATGTTCAATGGTCCACTGCCGGAACAGGTGATTGCTGCGCTTGCTGAGATGTTCAACTTGGATGACGGCCCAGCAATGGAGATCAACGAGGCCCTCATCGACTTGGCGGGTGAAGGAATCGCCGATCGCCTGGAGGCGATCCTGCCTACTGCAACCTGAAGCAACCCACCTGATGGCCAACGAGTTCAACTCTGTTATCATCATGTATCCAGATTTCAAATCTCCGTTGTCGCAACATTTTAATTTCAGCTTTTGTGATGTTCTTAAGGCAAGATTGCTTCGCCATTTGAGGACTCGTCGCAGTTATTTGCTTCAGCCATCAGGGCCTAGTATTTTGATGCAACTCCCAGCCGTGTACCTGTTCTGTGCTCAATGCAATGCATATTCCAGCAAGCTCCATGTTGTGGCTGCTGCTGCAAGTTACAGCTCTCCTGCATACTACTGCATGCTGCTAGTTCTCTACACTCCTGCACGCTCCTGCCAACTGCTGCTGCTTCCCGCACAAACTTTTCGCTGGGGCGCCTACCGAGTTTTTTGTGTTCACAGATGATAGGACCAAACATGGACATATTATGCTGGAAAAGATAGAAAAGATGTGGTGCATCAGATAGTGGCAGCCACAAGGTGCCACATCGCATGCCTGCAAGAATCAAAGCTATCCTCCCTCGATCAGCAAACTGCAGCCTACCTGGGCGGCTTTCGTCTGCATAGCTTTGTGTTCAAACCGGCGACTGGTGTTCTTGGAACGCGAGACGGAATTGTCGTTCTATGGAATGATGATTCCATCACTCTAACCAACTGCGTCATGGGAGAATTCCACCTCTCGGCTGACATTGAAGTTAAGGAGTGCTCGACAAAATTTTGACTCTCTGTTGTCTATGGGCCAACTCGGCACCGTGCAAGGCAAAGGTTCTTGGAAGAACTAAAAGCAATCAAACCAGACAGCAATACGCGGTGGCTACTTCTTGGCGATTTGAACTTAATTTACAAAGCGGCCGATAAGAACAATAGAAGACTAAACCACAGACTAATGCGACAATTCCGAGAGGTCTTGAATGAATGCGAACTCCAGGAGATTCACCTTCAGAATCGCAAATTTACATGGAGCAATGAGAGGCGCCATCCAACATTGATGAAGCTAGATAGAGTTTTTTGCAATGCCGAGTGGGACTCCACGTTCGCCTCCCATGTTCTTCACGCTCTCTCCACCTCTCTGTCAGACCATGCCCCGCTTCTACTCTCCAATCAGAGTGGCCCACGACGGCCGAGGATATTCCGCTTCGAAAATTTCTAGGTCAAACTTCTAGGATTCAAAGAGGTGGTGCTGAAGGCATGGACAAAATATTTCCACCGAAGAGCGAACGTGAGAAGAAGGAAGAACCACATTCAGAGGTTGTGAAAGGAGCAAGGTTGGGCGGTCTCGCATGATGAAAAAGTCGTGGTGGTTCAGGAACATTTCCAAAATATCATGAAGCAGTAGCCGTAATGACAGGTTGATTTAAATTTGGACCGACTGCAAATTTCACCACATAATCTGGACATGCTTGCTAGTGACTTTACAGAATCTGAGATCAAGGATGCCATAAATCAAATGCCTTCTGACAAAGCGCCGGGTCCTGATGGCTTCACAGACCTTTTTTCAAAGAATGTTGGGATATTGTCAAAGGGGGTATCATGAACGCAGCCAATGCTTTCCACCGACTGCGCACCTCCAATTTAGCCATACTCAACACAGCAAACGTTGTGCTTATTCCAAAAAAGGATGGGGCAGAGTCAATCTCGGATTTCAGGCCTATAAGCTTAATTCACTCCTTCGCGAAGATCATTGCAAAGGTCTTGGCAATGCGCCTGACGCCTCACATGAATAGTTTGATCTCCAAGAGCCAAAGCACCTTCATGAAAAGAAGAAGCATCCATGACAACTTCATGTCGGTTCGATGTGCTGTGAGTTGATTCCATAGATCCAAGACACCCGCCCTGTTTTTCAAGCTAGACATAACAGAGGCCTTTGACTCAGTTCGTTTGGAGTATCTACTTGCCCTGATGAGTAAGCTCGATTTCCCCCCAAAATGGAGAGAGTGGGTGGCCGCACTGCTATCAGCATCATCTTCTCGCATCCTGCTAAATGGTGTCCCCACTGCACCGATCAAACATGGCAGGGGAGTGCTCCAAGCTCGGTTTCACCATTGCTATTTGTTATTGCTATCGACCCATCGCAAAAAATCCTTCCTTGCGATGAAAGAAGGCCATTTGGTAAAATTCAAGGGAAAACAAGCTGTCATGCGGACATCCATATGTGCGGACGACACGGCAATCTTCGTTAAGCCATATAAGAAGGATGTCATAGCGCTCACTGATATTCTCGCCAACTTTGGCAAAGTGTCAGGACTCAAAACAAATATTTAGAAGTCATCTGTCATCCCCACAAGATGCCAAGGTGTCGACTTGGACGAGGTCCTACGTGATTTCCCTGCAAGACGAGTCCTCTTCCCAACTAAATATTTGGGTCTACCTCTGACAAGCACCAGATTGCGGAGGATTGATTTTCAGCCACTTGTTGACAAAGTTGTAAGCAAGCTCACGGTTTGGAATGGCAAGAATATTAACGATGTTGGAAGGTCCACTTTAGTCAAAGCAGTCCTCACCTCACGAGCTGTGTATTGCCTCACGTCACTAAGAGCTCCTAAAACCAGGCCGAAGGAAATTGATAACCTCAAAAAGAGCTTCCTATGGGTTGGATCCGACAAGCTAACTGGGGGGAAATGCAAAGTGAATTGGCCACGTTCCACAAGACCAACTGAATCTGGAGGTCTAGGCATTCTTCATCTAGGAAAATTTGCAAGAGCACTACGTCTGAAATGGCTATGGAAAGAGTGGGAGGACGAAGGAAGGATGCTGAACAATCCTGACACACCGTGTGATACGACTGATAGGCTCCTATTTGTTGTAGCAACTTCAATCACAGTTGGCGATGGCAAGAGAACACCTTTCTGGTGCAGCGCCTGGCTACAAGGTCCAAGGCCCCAAGATCTAGTGCCAAATATCTTCTGAATTTCAAAAAACATAAACAAGTCACTCCACGAAGGTATGCGCAACAGAGCGTGGATTAGGGACATAGACCTGCAACATGCAGGCTTCACCTCCCAACACTTTGTGGAATATGTCCAGCTTTGGAGCGCTCTTAGCCACATCCAACTACACCCCGACAGGCAGGACAACATCAACTGGAATTTTAAGCCGGATGGAAAATTCACGACAGGATCGGCGTACCACGCGCAATTTATTGGAGCAACGCTGACAAATTTCAAGCAACTCATCTGGAAAGTCTGGGCCCCGCCAAAATGCAAATTCTTTGCATGGCTCGCCATCCAAAATAGAGTCTGGACCGCTGATAGGCTACAAGCGTGGCAATGGCCGAATAATGGAGTGTGCCCCCTGTGCAGGCGCAGTCAAGAAACTGGCGTCCATCTATTTCAAGACTGTCGCTGCACTAGGCGTATATGGGAAGGCATTGCAATATGGTTGGGTAATGAGCAGCTGCGACCTCCCGCCTGGGTACAAACTTGGTGGAAAAACATAGATCGCACACCTTCGACGGCGAGACGAGGTCTCCGCTCCATCATTATTCTTGTATGTTGGGAGGTGTGGAATGAAAGAAACGCAAGAATCTTTGAGCGCAAGGAGTCCGCGTCAACGCAACTCCTCCAGAAAATCAAGGATGAAGTGGGCCTATGGGCAATGGCGGGAGCAAAACACGTCTCTAACTTATTATTGCACGCTTGATGTAAACCCTGCTGTGCTGAGGACTCAGGGAGCTTTGACCCCGTTGTACAAATTTGTACATGTTTGTACTTTGCCTTTCTGGGCTCTCTTCTTTTTAATACACTGCCGGTTCCGTTTTTTTAAAAGAAAACATATTTGAAGCACTTCAAATGTCCAGGCCACTCCCTCATCCTTCTCTCCTCCATTCACTGTGTTCTAGGCTTTACCATCTCAACATGTCCACTTGTTGAGTCGCTCTATCCCCATCTTTCTAGTCAAGAAGTTTTGCATTATCAGTGATATAGATAAAGGAGAAACAACCAAATAGAACGTGTCGATTTCAATGATCATTGTTTACATCTGACGGCTATCAAGGTAGTATACTCTAGAAGAGGAACAAGTTTCGTCAGCTAGTATTATAACCGAATCACTAAAAGCATATCTACATGATATTTTACATGAAATTGGTCCATTGATTCCTCAGTTCGCATGCGTGAGAAACTTACGATCATCCATCTTTGGGCCTTTTCCTTCGCAGGATCTATCACAAATGGAAACAAATATGGTCACATGATGTCCGACAACAATGCAACAGAGTGGCATGGGGCACATTACCAGTGATGGCTCCACGCTTTCTTTTGAGAAGGCTTGGGGCATTGATGGTGTTGGGGCGATGAAAGGGCTAGTTAGTGGCTGCTTGAGGCAGTAGTTGCTCCAATAAACATGAGCAGCATTCTGATGGATCTAGCTATGTTTTAGGGGAAAATACTAACTATGAAATAGGCGCAATCAAATGTACAAGATAGTCCAAAAGTTAAATGGGACAACCGCGCCCGAACGTCCAGCTCTACGACCCGTTCGGACACAGCTACGACCCATCCGCGTCCGCCCGCCCGCCCGCCCGCGTAATGGAACCACGGAACAGAAGGAGCGGCAGCCTGTGCCACTCGTGGCGGCCCGTCCCCCGCCACGCCGCCGGCATTGAGAAGAAGGGGAGGGGGCGGCGCCCGCCTGCGCCTCTGTTCGGATGCCCGGCCGACGCCGAGAGAAGGTGGAGACACCGATGCATGACAGTCAAAGGCGAGGAGGGAACGAGATGCAATACCCAATCTACTTTTGAAACATCCATATGCAATACTTGCAGCCTACGTCTGAAGGCAGATGAGACACTTGAAACATGCATCCGAAACATTTACAAAAACACCTGAAAAACACTTGAAAACCATATAAAATAAACACAACATCCAGATAAAACACTTGCAATATATGTATGAAAGATATGCAACGTCCAAAGAAACACACTTAGAACATACGTCTGGAAAAAAGCTAAAATATTAGGAACAAAAGCTTGCAACATACGTGTACAACCATTGCAACATATGCAACATCCCGGTCTACTTTTGCAACATCCACATAAAACACTTGCAACATCCACATAAAACACTTGCAATATATGTATTAAAGATATGCAACGTCCAAAGAAACACACTTAGAACATACGTCTGGAAAAAAGCTAAAATATTAGGAACAAAAGCTTGCAACATACGTGTACAACCATTGCAACATATGCAACATCCTGGTCTACTTTTGCAACATCCACATAAAACACTTGCAACATCCAGATGAAACATACTATTGCAACATGTGTTTTCAGCGCGCAATGTCACCTTGCTGCTTGAACGAATTGCGGAGCTCGATGTCGATGGCGACGCATGGAGCTCGCCGGTGCGTCCTTGGGCAAGGACCTGCTTAGCGGCCTGGGCGAGCACCTACGCGAGGCGCGTGAGCACCCTGGGCGAGCATCTGCACAAGCACCCCTGGGCGAGCACCTGCTTGACGTCCTAGGCCAGCGCACCCTTGGCGAGCACCTGCTCGCCGGCTAAGCGGGCAGCGGAGGCTGCCGTGGCGGCGCAGATGTCGTGGTGTAGGCAAGCGGCACGGTGGAGCGCACAGTGGGGAAGGCGAACAACGCGGTAGAGCCGGACGCGGAGGTCCAATGGAGCGGTGGATAAGGCCACGACAGAGGAGGCCGAGTGCGTGGAGAGAACTTTTTTTTAAGGGGTGCGGACAGGAGCGAGCAAACGGATGAGGTAGCCAGTGGGGAAGCCGCATCCGTCCGTCTCCGGACGCCTGCACGAGAGCATTACCCAAAGTTAAATCTACAAAATGACCCGGGGATCGAACAACTTCTGCGTGACTTGGATTGTGGTTTCTTTGAGTATTAGAGCTCATCAAAACAAAACTGGAAACTACCAAATTTGGCATCGACCAAAATTGCACACCCAATTGATTGGAGCAGGAAGAAAAGAAAGGGATGAGAGAGACGACTATGGTGAGTTTGTACCAACAGATAGATGCAATAGGGCTGACGGACAAAGAATTGATGCAATCAAATAAAAACACAAAATTATTAAAAAATATTTTCAAGTAAGGCCCCGTTTAGATCCAAAATTTTTGGATTTTGGCTACTGTAGCACTTTCGTTTTTATTTGGCAATTAGTGTCTAATTATGGACTAATTGGGTTTGAAAGTTTCGTCTCGCGATTTCTCACCCAACTGTGCAATTAGTTTTTTTTTCGTCTACATTTAGTACTCCATGCATGCGCCGCAAGATTCGATGTGACGGGTACTGTGTAAAAAATTTTGGGTTTTGAGAGGCATCTAAACGGGGCCTAAGAAAAACCAAAATACACCGTAACTGTAGCAAACACAACGTTACTGTAGCAGACCCGTTATTACTGTAGCGACAGCCGCTGACAACCGCCGAGAGGGTAAAATAGACGGTTTTAGAAAGTTCATGGGGGTAAAACAGACGGTTTCATAGTTTAGGGGTAAAGTAGACCAAGTATGAAAGGTGGGGGGTTAAGTAGACTTTTTCCAGCAAAAAAAGCTAGCTACCCATACTATTTGCACAGATTAGCTTACTAATTTATTATATACTAGTAAACATGCCGTGCGTTGCAACGGGATTTGTATCTTGTGCCATATGTTTTAATACGCTTCAGAATCCGACTCTATGTTGATTGGACATATGCTATCTAACTCGCATGAGTACGACTCATGAGATCGAGACAGTTAAGTAATTATGATTTTAATCTCTTACCTAAGAAAGAAGGAAGGACTTATAATTTGCAATGGAGAGATTATTAATATAATGTTCTAATCGTCAATTCTGATAAATCCAATGCTACAAATTCTAATTTTCAACGTGGCCCTCTCTTTGAAATAAATAGGGAGACAAAGATATGGGAGAGAACCCCTTTGTACCTCGTATCACAGATAGGGCGGAAACAGAATCAGAATCGGAAAGAAAACAGATGCGGGACGAAGGATTCCTAAACTGAAAGAGGGAAGGACAGAAAAAGCAAAATCAAAACAGAAAAGAATCAAACGGATGGAAAAATCAGGACACGGATAGGACGGAAACGGGATCAAAATCGGACAAACAGGATCAAAATCGGACAAAAAAGAACAGATGTGAGAACGAAGGATTCCTATTTAGAATAGGATTCCTCATTGAGCATGGGTTATATACATGAGTCAAGTAGAAGAAACTCTTCATGGTCCGGTAGAGAGGGAGACGGAAAAAAAAATAGATAGACGAAAAAATGAGCTAAAATTTTTGCCTCTATATTAATAGGTATATAGATTTGACTCTTTTTTACTCCTTTCGTTCTAAATTATAAGAGTTTTTGCTTTTCTAGATACGTTGCATTTGCTATGTACATAAATATACACTATATCTATATACACAGTAAAAACAATGTATATCTAGAAAATTTAAAACGTCTTATAATTTAGGACGAATTTAGTACTACATACAGAGGGAGGGAGTAGTAGTTTCAACTTAGTGGGGACAAATCTGGTTGCTTAGAGCGGCCAACACGCCAAAGGATAATCACTTTCACCAACCGGCGTTTCCATGGATCGAAGCTGCCATTGCCCATTTCAGCATGAAGACAAAGGCTAGATAGTGCACTCGATCTCATGAGATCCTTTGCGTCCATGCTACTCCCTTTCCCTCGCCGATATATAATCCGTAACGTTCGGCCTAAGCGTCGCTGGTCGCTCCCTGACTGCCAAAAACATTCTCGGTGATGTACTGATGCGGCTGATAATTAATTGCTCCGCCGGCGACCGGAATTAGCACAGGGCGGCGCGCAGCTTCGGCATCCGGTCTCGTGATGATGGCGTGTTTGTTGACGCATAGGGTGTGTTTATCTGGATTCCACAACCCCCCCCCCCCCCCCCCCCCCCCCCCCCCCCAACACACACATCGTATCTAAGTGGATTCGTGTAATCCGTGTTAAGTTGCCTACTAAATGGATGTAGAAATAAGTTCGGATCTATTTAGCACTAAAAATTACTCCCTCCATTCTCTTTATAAGGCACAACTTGGTATAACACGATCTTCTAGATTAGACTTTGACCGTTTATTTATTTATTTTATATTATATTATTTGTACTTATAAACTTATGGTAATTGAATAGCTTGCAAACCTAACTATATTAAATTTATATTATGATAATTAAAAATTATTAGTCAAAAGATTTTGAAGTTTGAATCTTGATATGTATGTTCGCATTATAAAAGAGAATGGAGGTGGTATCAGCTAAAATTAGTACCAGTGGATCCGAACAGATCTGGTAATAAATTAAACCTGCTAATTATTAGCTGAAGAACTACTAACTATTAGTTGCATTAGTAGGTTTAGAGTTGCTAATGTTAATAGTTCATATACACCTTCAACTCGTTGTCCTAGCACCTATTATTAAGAGGATGCAAATGACCTCCTGCTAAATTTTAGCTAGCTAAAAATTTTTAGTTGTTTAGCTATTAGCTAGCTAATTTATAGTGATCCAAACATACCCTGATGAGTGGTTAGCCTCGGCGGTGGACTTGATCAATGAGTTGAAGGTGTATATAAACTATTAAAATATTGTTCGTTGACTGAAAAAAAATAGACTTATAAGCTAAATAAACCCAAGCGAACGGGTGAAAATCAGCAATCAAGTGAGTGACACCGGCCGGTCGTCGCGTGGCGGGAGTGGGATGCCATCATTTTTCGTCTGGTCTCTCTCTGCCCGAAACCACTGGGGTTTACCAATGAAGTGAGTGATCTCCCTCGATGGCTCTGTGGGTGTTTTGCTCGCTGACGAGGAACCGGCGGGCGGCGGCCGGAGTACGTCTCGGGCCAGTGAGTCCGCAGAGCACTAGTAGTACTCCATGGCGTGCACGTAGTGGAGTCTGCCGCCGTGCGTGGGTGGCGGGGCCTGACAACCGACGACGTGGCGCCATGCCGCCATCAGCCATCTACATGGGTTGCTTGCTAATCATTCCCTTAACCACCGTTGATAATGATGGATCTTCTTTGTGTGCACAGCATGCAAAGATCTACTCCTATCGTCACGTGAGATCTGCGCCAGCAACGGTAACGGTTGCTGCTACGGTGCTAGTACCTCGTAGTCGTAGCAGGTCCCATTTATTATTATTTCCTCGCGCTGCCCTTCCCCCTGCGAGCCGTGCCATTACTCCAACTCAGCGCTTGGTGTAGTACATGTACAATTTGAAACCAGCCGTCCCGGCCAGTAGCAGTAGGAGCGCTGTACCTGTCACCAGTGCATGGCATGCATGGCGTACGCACCTGGTGCAGGAGCTCGGTGCACTGCGTGCAGCGTGCCTACGTAGCTACGGTGACACGTCACTCTCACTGCCTAGGTACGGACAAGCAAAGGATGGCACTCGCACGCACACACCCACGCACGCTTTCCCTCGCCTCCAAGCCCTGGAAGGAAGTCTCCCCAACCGAACGATTTAGACACGTCACTCTCACTGGGATCCCGTCGTTCCATGCATTATGCATATAACAGTCTCCAGTAGTGCCATGCTCGGGTTTTAATGCTTCTTACGCTTACGCACGGTGGCAGTTCATACTAGTACGTGGTGTAACACGTCGTCGCAGCTGGTGCACGAATCGCCGTCCGTACCCCCGTGCCGCCGTGCGTGTGCGTCATCTGTATGGTAGCATGAATGCGATTGCACGCAAGCTCAACCGAACAATTTTCGAATCTCGTGTGCGCGTGTGTGTGTGGGATTGGGCATTCGGATTTCATATGAACCCACAGCAAGAAAGCGAGAAAGAAAGGGCATCTCACTGAGCTTAGCTGATAAATAAACAGATAAAGGAGCTGAGAACAGCAAAAGCAGTGGGTCAAAAAAGGAGGAGGTTTCCAGATTCAGAACATGCAAAGCAGATGCAGTTGTGGATTGTCTGGGTCGGGGTGGCCATCTCGTGCCACCCGTGGCGTGGCGTGCCAACGCCCTCCACCCCCCAACGTTCATATTCCACCCCCAACGTCCAACGAGCTGAAGCTGACGAGTACTAGTAGAGTATTTTACCACACTCCACTCCCACGCTCCACTATCAGCAGCATTCATCACTCCAGCTTCAAAGTCTCACTCCCAGCACCAGCAGACCAAACCAAAGACCGTTCCTCTAACGCCAAAAAGCCTAGCCTACAACACCGACGACGACCAGTCGACCACCACGACGAGCGCAGGCAACCAGGGCACGGCCATGCCCGTGGCGCAATCTTAGGCGTCCATTTCGTATTCCACGGCCGGCGAAGCATCAGCCAGCAGCCATGGTGGCCGGCCGCGTCAAGGCGGCCATGGGCTTCCAGCGGAGCCCGGCCACGCCCAAGCCCGGGGCCGCCGCGTCCTCCACCTCCACCTCGTCCTCGCGCAAGGCGCCGGCGCCGCTGCAGCTGCCCGGGTCCGCGGCAGCGGGGCAGCCGGAGACGCCGAGCCGGCGGTCGTCCGGCTCGCCGGTGCCGCCGCCCGGGTCGGGGTCCAAGGGCGGGGGCGGGCCGTTCTCGCGCTACTTCCCGCGGTCGTCCGCGCAGGTGCAGCCGGCGCGCGCGGCGGGGCCGCCGCCGGGCCCGGGCCCGGGCCCCGCCGCCGCGGACCTCGTCCGCCTCGTCGAGGAGCTCCGGGAGCGGGAGTCCCGCCTCCGCACCGAGCTGCTGGAGCACAAGATCCTCAAGGAGACCGTCGCCATCGTGCCGTTCCTCGAGACCGAGCTCGCCGCCAAGAGCAGCGACCTCGGCCGCTGCCGCGACGCGCTGGCGCGGCTCCAGGCCGACAACGCGCGCCTCCGCGCCGAGCTCGACGCCGCCGTCGCCGCCGCCAGGACCAGCCAGCAGCGGGTGGTTGAGTTGGAGAAGGAGGTGGCGGAGATGAAGAGGCGCCGTCGCCGGGATCCCGAGCCTGGCCATGATGATGACTGCTCCTCGTCGTCGGTGTCGTCGGACAACTCCGACTGCTCCGATGCGGCGACAAACGCGGTCGTGCCAGGGCTGTCGATTCTCCCTCCTCTCGCGCCTCCGCCTCCGCCTCCGCCACCACCGCCAATGCCGGCGCCTCACAAGTCCAGGTCGTCCTACTTCTCCGGCTCGTCGCGCGCCTCGCCGGCCAACTCCTCGTCCAGCTCCTCCTCGTCGGCGCCATCGACGCCGACCTACTCTTCAGACACCGCGGCGTCGAGAAGCCGCGTGCCGGAGCTCTCCAAGCTCCCGCCGATACCCGCCCCACCCCCGCCTCCGCCTCCTCCACCGCCACCGTCTATGCCGGCGGGCGGACGGCGCAGCGCGAGCTCGTCACCGTCGACCTCGAGCACCAGTAGCAGCGGCGGAGGGGCGGGGCCTCCTGCGCCGCCGCCACCACCTCCACCGGCGTCGAGGAGGAGCTCCAAAGCTTCGTCCCCGGCTCCCGCCCCGTGCGTCAGGCGAGTCCCCGAGGTGGTGGAGTTCTACCACTCGCTAATGCGGAGGGACTCCAGGTCTAGGGACGGCGCCGCTGCCGGCGACGCTGGCGCCGGTGGGGGTGCCGCCGCCGCGAGGGACATGATCGGCGAGATAGAGAACCGCTCTTCTCATCTTCTCGCGGTAAGTGTTCGTCTGTTCGATCGATTTACTCCATCTTGGTAATGGAAATGGAAAAGAAAGTGTTCGATCCATAAAATTCGTTCATATTTCTTTATTACTCTACTATTCACAAAGTAAAATTCCCTTGTCTTGCCATTTTAGACCCATTCACAGTTGAAACAGACAAGCGCCTTTTCCCCTGTTCATCGCCCCCGTGCTCACCAACCTTCCATGAATCCGTGCAAGAAATCCATGGATTCCTGTCTGCGTTTGTCTTGGAATTTTACGGTCCATGATGAGCAGAGAAGATGAGGGGGATGAACAGGATAGGAGTAGCCGAATAGGACAATCTCTAGTTGGGAACAAAAAAGAAAGCTGCAACCCCTTCTGGCTGGTCCTGTGAATCAATCGAAACAGGCTCAGTGTTGTCAGACTGACTCGTGGGGTCCAGACACTGTCACCACTAGCACAAGTGCTGATGCTGCCACTGATAGATAAAAGAGGAGTGTAATAAATGACCTGAGACAGGGAGTGCCGCTTTTTTTCGAATATAAAACGCCGTGGCTTTTCCCCAGCCGAAACCTCGAGGCCCAGCTAGCCGTTGGAGCCTAGCTAACTCGACCGTTGCTTCGCGCCATGTGTTCTTGGATCGAAGAAACTTTTGAAATAAAATGAGTCTGCTTCTGTTGCTGGGCTGTTAGGGGGTGATTGGTTCATCGTCCTAAACTTTAGTCGCTGTCCCATCGAATATTTGGACACATATACGGAGTATTAAATATAGATTAATTACGAAACTAATTGCATAGTTTACGACTAATTTACGAGACGAATCTTTTAAGCCTAATTAGTCCATGATTTGACAATGTGGTGCTACAGTAAACATGCGCTAACGATGGATTAATTAGGTTTAATTAATTCGTCTCGTGGAGTACTGACGGATTCTGTAATTTGTTTTTTTTTATTAGTATCCGAACACCCCATGTGACACCCTTATGTGACGCCCCCAAATTTTAGTCACTTTCCAAACACCCCCTTAGTCCTTTCATTATTGGGTTTGTGATGGGAAACACAAAAAAAATCTGAACTGATTAGTTTGATTGGTGATTGCAGATCAAATCGGACGTGGAGACGCAGAGCGACTTCATCCGGTTCCTGATCAAGGAGGTGCAGGGCGCGGCGTTCGTCGACATCAAGGACGTGGTCACCTTCGTCAAATTGCTTGACGTCAAGCTCTCACGTCTGGTGGGCTATCCATTCGGTGTCTCCGTCACGAATTCCGTGTAACAGCGACCAGCTAACTTTGTTTTCACTGGACGCTACGAGCGTGCAGGTGGACGAGAGGGCGGTGCTGAAGCACTTCGACTGGCCGGAAGGGAAGGCAGACGCGCTGCGTGAGGCTGCCTTTGGCTACCGCGACTTGAAGAAGATTGAGTCGGAGGCGTCATCGTTCTGTGATGACCCCCGGCAGCCCTGCTCTTCTGCTCTCAAGAAGATGCAGGCCCTCTTCGAGAAGTAAGTTACACTCTGTAGCTTCTGCCTTCTGGTGTCGGCAATTGACGTTCAGTTGTTTTTGCTTGTTCTTGTGCTCATTGACGTTTCGTTAGCAGGTTGGAGCATGGAGTGTACAGCCTTGTGCGTGTGCGAGATGGCGCGATGAGCCGGTACCGTGGGTATCAGATCCCATGGGAGTGGATGCAGGACACGGGAATTGTTAGTCAGGTACTGCAAGTTAATTCGTTTTCACTAGGAAAAAAACATGTTGATTGAGTTAATGAACATCATTGGGTTTAACCATTCTTCCTTTTCCCCAAAATACTCTAAATGGTTAGATGAGCATGTATATTGCTGCTGTGTTTCATGCACTTGTAGACGAATAGGGCAGGAACAAAATCCATAATTTACTATGAGACGCACGGCAGGAACAAAATCCATAATTTACTATGAGACGCACTCATGTGCCAACAGGAAGAATTTTGGGCAATTTGGTATTTTGAGACCAATAGTAGCTTTTGTTTCTTGTTGTGATATGCTAAGAAATGCACGTGTGAGCCAGGGGTTCTCGTGAATCTATTTTGTTTCTGTATGATGATGTCCTGATGAATATCGGGGATCAAATTAGTACTGTGCTGTGCTGTTATTTGGTCCGGCATATGTTTTCTGTCGTTTGCAACTTGTGGTACCAACACAAAAATAAATGTACGCAAACCTGGTATTTTTGGGACCAAAAAAGGCCATATCAACTGTGGTGGCCATGTGCTGTGAACCCCTGTGTTAGTCAGGGATTCTCGTGAATCAGTTTTGTTTCTGCATGTACCCTTCTGATGTTTTGGTCCAGAAGCATGGTCCATGAATTTTGAGCTGAACAAAAACAAAAAGTACCAAACACTCTGTTATTCTATTCTGGCTCATGTTAGACATTTTATTTTAGAAAAAAAGGTGATTGGATACAAAAGCTTGCTACCTTCTTGTATTATTCAGCACAGCTACCGACCATTGGTTTCTCCCTCGGAAAAAGTCTTCAGAAATGGGTTAGTGTAAACTTTTGGGTAAACGGCAAGTTTGTAATTGTGCTTGTGCATAAGCAGCTGGACTGAGCCTAGCATAGTAGCATAGGTTTGCTCAATTGATCATCACACCCTAAATCTTTGAGAGAGAAAATCGGTGTGCATCACGAATCAATGAGTGTTGTGTACACTTGTATTTCCTTTGATGTTAATAGTGAACTGAAATCTAGGAGTGACTTTTTATGTTTGTTAAACAAATATCTAGTTCCCCTATCGTTTGTGTTGCATTCAATTACTGGGATAAGCTTAAGCCCTTAAACCTAACAGCAAATTACAATTGACCAGCCTATTTTTGTGGATACAGTTATATATCCTTACAGAATTTACTTCCTCAAACATGAATGGCGTTTTGATGACAAACCGAGTCTTATGCAGATCAAATTTCAATCCGTGAAGCTAGCAATGAAGTATCTGAGAAGGGTTTCCTCAGAGCTTGAGGCCATACAAGTTGGCCCTGACGAAGAGGAGGAGCTGGTGCTTCAAGGAGTTCGATTTGCCTTCAGAGTACACCAGGTAACCACTCCACTTACTCATGTACACAAAGAGTTGATATGCTCAACTCTTCAAACTTGTATGTTGTGCTCAGCCCTACCATTCCTTGCAGTTTGCAGGCGGTTTCGACAGTGATACGATGCGCGCCTTTCAGGAGTTGAAGGAGAAGGCGTCAACCTTCCAGCAACGGGGAAGCCAAAACCAACATCTGCAACAGCAAAGGCTCGCTGGCAGAAGTTGAAACACATGTATTTATAGCAGTCCGTCAATATAGCATAGTGGAAACGTCTATTTACTTGGCCAAATGCTATATCTCACATTCTCAGTCATCTTGTTGAGTGGCATGAATGTTGTTCCTGTGTAGTGGCGTGTGCCTTACAGCCGAATTCTTTATTTTTAATATATATAAGAGCATGTAGGAGGTCTGAGCATGTATTTTTTATTTTAGAGATACATGCACTGTTGATCTTGATAAGTTTCGTAATCTGACATATTATCAATACACAATCAGGACTAACTTCTGATATGCTTTTGTATCACCAAACAAATACAAATGTATAGTGGGCCAAATTACGTGGAGTTTTGCAGCTGATATGAACAAGACCATTATAAATATAATGCATTAGATAGATGATAAGAGTCCAATAAAAACCAGTGCGCTTTAATAATTAAGTTGAACATAAATCATTGCAGGCTAAAAGGATTATTTGTTTATCGAGCCTCAGGCTTCTTCTCCATGTCCATGGCACTCAAAGCATTCAGCTAATCTTTCGCTTCTTGCATTCTCTTTCACATTCACTTTAGACCTGATGTTGTCCTTCAGCACAAACAGGTTTCTTTCCATCATCTAACAACTGAAAAACATTAACGTTATACAAATTAGCCTAAGAAGTTACTAAAAGTGTTGAGCAAACCGAACGCAAACTACAGATTCTGCCAGCACAAAAACTGGTATGTTTGCATATCAACTGAAATCTATAGAACACAATACAGACCTTCAGTGTTTCTCCCTCCATGTCCTTCTCCTCGTCTTCGTCCTCCTCTTCAGTGGCGTGTACTGAAGGCGCTTTAGACAGCGAGTATTCTTCCAATTTCTGAAAAGGCATTAGGATGCTTGATCTTAGTATACTTTGATCGTCGATACAGATTGAGGAATACCAGGGATTATAAAAGGCACGACAATAGCTAGTAGGGTTCGTGTGAAAGTTCAAATGACTGAAGCATGGCAACAGGAAAAGAAACTGAACGCACCTTTCCAAGGGCCTCTGACCCTTCGTCAAACGGAAGATCACTTAGGCCAGACCACATCTCCCCGATGAGGTCCAAGTCGTATTCGCAGAAAAACTTGGTAACAGAAGAAGGGAAAGGCGTAAACAAGTCCGAAACCGGGATACTGCAATCCCTGGCATCGCCGCTGCCTTCACCTGATGGGATGCCTGCCATGCTTGCTCTCCGGACGGCCACCAAGGCGCCGCCACTCGAAGCTAGACTGGTTCGCCGGACGCCAGTTCAGGGAGAAAACGCTGAGTCGCGTGCGGCTTCCGTTCCGACTCCCGTGACCACGGGTGAGCGTGGGGGAGAGGAGTTGGGAGCAGGCGTTGTTGGCTCGCGGGTGAGAAATATGGGCCGCTCGACCTCGTTGGTGCTTCGGGTGGGGGAGGAAAACGGGTAGAAAGATGTGTGGTGATACTTCCTTGAGGGAATGTATGGTGATATTTTTCTGATAACTGAAATTATATATTGGCTGTTTGGCACCTATTGCAATGTATGGTATGTTTGAACCAAATACGTTCCTTTGAACATATCATTACTGTTCTAAAGATGAAGAGCTTGATCCATTTTCTGTCAAATAGTAACACAATGGTAGCAAAAGGGTTTTCATGATTTATCTTGGCTATATGGAAAACATTAAACCTATAGTCCATTGTATGATATGTCTTTTTAGCTGTGTGTATATCAGACTCGAAACTTTTATAGACGACACCCTATCTATGGGTTGTACATGCCCTAAGACATGAATACCAATGCTTTTCGGCTTGTCTTTTCAACTGGAACAATGTTTTTCTCTCACAACAAATCAGTCGGAACAGTATTCCAGCTTGTTTTTTCAGCGAAACGAACGGGACCATAAGGTCTTGTTTGGAGGATGTGATAAATGCAGCCAAATTGGTTGCATCAACTCAACTCTTGAATGAAAAAAAACATCCAAGGTTATTTTTGTATTATCTCAACTCATGAATGTAAATGTATCGCATAACCACACGTGCCGCAGGTGCATGACCACTAGTATCTACAAAAAAAAACTTACAATTTTAACGGAGGAATAATATATCTAGTGAGGTCAATTTGAAAGCTATTGTCATAGCAACTCTAGTTAATCTAGATCACCAAGTTAACACGGTTTGACTGTTCAGGAGGGTATATCGAAACTTGACGAAAAAGGTACAGCAGGCTTAATCGCACGAATGCTGGAACAACCGACCATACCAACCTGACTCTGATTTTAGCCAAATTAACAAGAACATTATATAAAAATAATGCATTAGAATAGAGTGCGCCATCCCTACCAAAATGGTGGATTTCTCCTAGTATTTTTAAGTAGCAGTAAAATACTATCACTAGTTATAGCACATGAAAATCACACTAGGAGGCATTTAGTAGGAAAAATTTATACTAAATTTTTTAATGCTAAAACACTAAGAAAAGTCCACCTTACCAGGGAAAGTCTAGAATTCTGATTGTGCATAATAACTACTAAGTGGGAACATAAATCATTGTTGGGTAAAAGGATTATTCCGACTATTTTGTTTCTCGAGCCTCAGGCTTCTCAACGCATTCAGCTAATCATGGCTTCTTGCATTCTCTTTCAGATTCACTATAGACCTGATGTTCTTCAGCACGACGAGGTTTCCTTTCATCATCTATCGACTGAAAAACATTAATGCTGTACAAATTAGCCTAAGAAGTTACTAACAGTGCTAAGCAAACCGAATGCAATCTACGGATTCTGCCAGCACAAAATCTAGTATGCTAGCATATCAATTGAAATTTATAGAGGACAATACAAATCTTCACTCTTCCTCCCTCCATGTCCTCCTCGTCCTCCTCGTCTTCACTGGTGTGTACCGAAGGCGCTTTAGACAGCTCGTGTTCTTTCAATTTCTGAAAAGGGGTTACGATATTGAACATTGTATACTTTGATCGTCGATACAGATTGGGGAATATCATCAGGGATTCTAAAAGGCACGACGATAGGGTTCATGTGAAAGTTCAAATGACAACAGGAAAAGCAACTGAACGCACCTTTCCAAGGGCGTCCATCCTTTCGTGTATCGGAAGATGACTTAGGTCAGACGACATCTCCCCGAGGAGGTCCTTGTATTTGTGGAAAAACACGATAACAGAAGCAGGGAAGGGCGGAAACCGTTCCAAAAACCAACTGCGATTGCGGTCATCGCCGCTGCCTTCACCTGATGGGATGCCTGGCACTGGCATGCTTTGCTCTCCCTCAAACGTCGAAGGCGAAGAAGGCGGCTGCGGGGGTAACAAACTGTGCTGCGTTGCGCGTTTGAGGAGCCGAAGACCTGGCCGACGGAAGGACTAGCTAGCTATAAGCAAGCCAGCCAACCAACAGTATTTTTCTCTCATAACAAACCAGCACTGGCCAGCTCAAACCAGCCCAGAAACCGACCAGCGAACAGGCCGACAGTCCTCGACGGTTTCCAAAATGACCCTCCTCCACTTGCGTCGAACTCGAAGCGGCAGGAGGCCCACCCGGCCGTCTGTAGGCGCTTGATCCACGTCGACTCAGTCACGCTCATCGAGGACCTCCGCCATGCCGCCATGGAGCTCGCGGCGGACGCCCATACTTGCTGCTCGTGGACTCTGCCACGCTCGCCACATCCAAGGTGATCTTGTTAGGTTTGCTTCTTTCTAAATGCTTGCAATTTATGTGTTTGGTTAAATGCAAGTTCTTCAGGCCACAAAATTCGTTGCACTTTCTTTCGATATATTTCAATATATTTGTTCATTTTCCTTGGTTACCATCTTCCAGGCTACACCGTCTCAACTAGACCAGCGTCGCTGAGGCATTTGGAATAATCAGTATCTAATTGAAAGAGAATCTTTCAGCCAGTAGTGATTGGAGACCAATGCTAATAGCAGTTTTTCTCTTGTGCAAGCTTGTCTGATCATGTATTCCATTCTTCCATGTATATCATTGCATTGTTTACCCTCCAACACCTTTTGTGCTACAGATCAGCTTTCATATACCTCCTAAAGGTTAGTGGTGACTTCGTGAAGTTATTTATCTTCTCGTAGGGTAATCCAAAGAATATATTGAGTAGTGCGAACACAAGGTTGACAAGTACTCTTGTGTGTTCGTTTTGTGATGAGTGATTGTCAATGTGATCCACGAAGTAGGTTGAGTGGTGACTAACCCTACCATGGCGAAAGCTATGTGTGCGACATGTCTTTTGGCTTGTGTTGTGCAGGTGTGGAGCTCGGATGTGGTGGTCGACGGCGAGGTGAAGGTCAAGGAGGACGTGCCGTGCCGACAGACCGGGAGCGGTGAAGGACGGACGTGAGGCTTGGACCGAGGGACCCAGAGACCGGGTGACTAGCCATGGTGGCTGACACTTGGGACATCGACAAGTGCAAGAAGACATGGAGTGACGGTGTTGACCGGGTCAAGACGGCGGACGCGTGAGTCGAGCGAGGCTCAGGAGGACTTGGCGGGCCGGCCGGTCGAGGACGGTGGTGACACGCGTCGGATGGCGGGGGACGCGTATGGAGTACGCTACTCGCGGACGGTTTGATGGTTTGGGCCTCAAAACCATCGGATGGACGGTTTACGGGTTTGGGCCTCAAAACCCGGGCGGAGGTTCCGAGGTGGGACGGACGGCACGTGGCGGCATCGGGGAGTTCGCGTCGAGGCGAAGCTACCGGTGAGAAGGCGCGGTGGCCGTCGGATCAAGATTACACCGGGTTGGATAACAACGCCCTTGGGCTTAGCGGTTCAACTCATTTGTATCCAGAGGCAAAACTGGGAATGTGTAATAGCCCTGTTAAATAGGATGAGGGAGCCCCCATCTCCCTCACCTTCTCTAGTTTTCATTTTCTCCTTTAGGGTTTCTTCCTCTAGTTTGCTTCCATGTATGAGAGAGGTCCACAACTCAAATTGTAACTTGGTTTTGAAGGAATCGGTGGCCGTAACCACCGTATGTCCTCCGGGATTCATGATTTAGTTGTGTTCTTGATGTGGTTTTGGTGTTCTTCACGAGCTCCTTTTGTCCCTTCTTGTTTCCCCTCTCGTTTCTTCGATTTGGGACGGTTTTGGTTCGTTCTTGTTGCCTTGGATCGATCAGTGACATGAGTAGAAGCTTTCCACCGAAGGAAATCCACTAATTCCTCACGAGATCGCATATCCGGGCAATTTTAGTTCTTGACCTATTTTTTGGGGGTTTTCTTCAATTCCTTCGATTCACGGAGTTAGAGTTTGTCTCGGGCTATGATCTTTTAGAGGTTGCCTTTCTACTCGCTTGTGAACTCTTGTGCAAAATTTCAAGTCATTTGGAGTTGATTTGATCAAGTTATGGCTTGATTTAATTTTTCCCGAGAAACTGCTCGTTCATACCGGACGTGCCGATATCATACCGGACGTGTCCGATATTTCTCACTTTGGAGTTCTGAGCTGAAATTTTGTGGAGACATTCCCTTGGTGTCTAAAGAGCTATGGTTAAAATTTCATGATTTTTGGACACCGTTTGATGGGGTTTTGGATTTTTCTCTTTTGGTCAGCTTGCTGCTGAAAATCCCGGACGTGTCCGATATCATACCGGACGTGTCCGATATTTCTCACTTTGGAGTTTTGAGCTGAAATTTTGTGGAGACCTTCCCTTGGTGTCTAAAGAGCTATGGTTAAAATTTCATGATTTTTGGACACCGTTTAATGGGGTTTTGGATTTTTCTCTTTTGGTCAGCTTGCTGCTGAAAATCCCGGACGTGTCCGATATCATACCGGACGTGTCCGGAAAATACCGGACGTGTCCGATATTTGCAGGAGCAGTGCTGTTTTCTTTTGGGAGTTTGCTCGTTTGGGCTTTGATCTGTGTTCCGTTTGCTCTGTGGTGACCCGCTGTGTTCTGAGGGAGCATCCACCCTTCTCTAGGGTCGTGGTCATCAAGTCTTTCGTGTATGCTTTTTGGGGATTGATGTTGGGACAGTGGTCGAAGATTTCGAAAGAAATTTGAGGCTCCCATTCACCCCCCCCCCCCTCTGGTCGCCGTTTCCGGTCCTTCAATTGGTATCAGAGCCGGTTAAGGATCATTCCACCTTAATCGGTCCGTGATCCACGAAGGCGACATGGAGCGTGGTTCTGGCAAACCACCGCACTTCGATGGGTCAAACTATCCTTATTGGAAGATCCGCATGTCTGCGCATCTCCAGGGGATTGATTGGCTCGTCTGGGAAATTTGCGAGGATGCTACTTACGTTGTGCTCCCTACCGCGGCCCGTACCACCCAGGATCACAAGGATCGGCACAACGCAAATAGCAAAGCTCGCAGTGTGCTTTTCTCGAGTCTTTCGCTTTCTGAGTTCGAGCGTGTCTCCGATTGTACTACAGCTCGAGAGATCTGGGTGAGGCTTCAGAGCTATCACGAGGGGACCGCACAGGTCAAGACCAGACTCTACGAGACGTACAAGCGTGAGTACGAGAACTTCTCTCAGCTTGATGGCGAGTCCATCGATGCCATGTTTTCCCGCTTTCAGACTATCGTCAACAAAATGAAAGCGAACAAGGCCAACCTACGTTATAATGATCATGAGAGGGCGCTCAAGCTTCTCTATGCCCTTGATCGAAAGGTATGGGATGTGAAGGTGTCGGCGATCATCGAGTCCGCCAACTACGACACCCTCACTGTTGACGAGCTTTTCAGCAAGCTCAAGTCCACAGAGATCGACTACCAAACCCAAGCCAAGCTCAAGAATCCCTCTGCACCAGCCATGGCTTTGGTCTCAGGTAGTGGTTCAAGTTCATTGACTAACCCTTCACAAGCTTCTTTCTCTTTGTCGTGCTTGATGTCAGTCACAGAGGAGCAGCTGGAGTCTCTTGGGGATGATGAGTTGGCACTCGTCATCAGTCGGTTCTCTCGGTTTCACAACAACCGTTTGAATCGCCGACGCAGTGGTGGCCCGAAGGAGGGATGCTATGAATGTGGAGATCTGGACCACTTCGTCGCGCACTGCCCCAAGAAGAAGCCCTTCATCAACAAGTACGACTCCGGCAAGCGCAAGGATAAGCGCGACTACACCTCTGGCAAGCACAAGGCCAAGGGCGGTTTCGACAAGGAGGCGATCAAGAAGGCGTACCGCAGGAAGGCCAAAGCTCAAGAACGCGCCTTCCTCGCCTCCCTCAGCGACCTCGACGACGACTCCGACGATGATCACTCTTCTTGTCCCTCGACCGACGATGAGTCCAAGAAGAAGCGCGAGGACAAGCTCAACGGTCTCTGCTTTGTCGCCGGTGCAAACCGTGTTGGGTTTTGCACTATGGCGGTTGACGGTGGAGCAAAGCTCAAAAAGAACGTCGACGTCGACGACGACGAAAATGAGGTACCGCCCACACTTGACTCACTTATGCTTGAGCTTGATACTATGAATGATACATTGATGAGTCAAGATAAGTTGCTTAAGCGTGCTGCCCGTGAGAGAAAAGAGTTTAAGGACCAGCTAGAGGTTGCTTTGAAGGAGTTGGAGCTTGCCAAGAGTGGTGTAGTGGTGTCAGAGGAGGAGGAGTGCGATGAGTGCGCTATACACATGTCTAACCTCTTTGACTTGCAATCCAAGTATGCTGTTTTGCTTGATGAATGTGATGAGTTGAAGTCTTGTTCTGGGTTGCTCGGTGCGTGCAAGTCCTGCTCAGGCTTGCAATCTGAGTTGGCAGAGAAGGTTGCCAAACTTGCTGAGTTTGAGAAGGCCAACTTAGATAGCATCACCACTACATGTGTTCGATGTGAAGCTTTGGTGTTGGAGCTTGAGTCCTGCAGGCACGACAAGATGGGAACCGAGGAAGAAAACACACAACTTCGATCCATCTTGAGCTGGGTGTCGTGCAGTGAACCCCAGTTGGGCATGATGGTGAGCCAGTTCAGGCGGGGAACTGACTCATCGAGAGTAGGCTTTGCTATAGGTGGGAAGGGTGAGCATGTCTATGGCAAGGTTGGTGAACATAGTGGTTTGAACCCAAGTGAGAAACCCACCAACACTCCCAAATTGATCAGGATCCCTCCACCAGAGTCTACCAAGCCTATGATCAAAGATGGTGTGTTTGAAGAACCACCAAAAGCTCCACCATCCAAGCAAGTTTGGGTTCCCAAACCGAACCACTTTCGAAACTCACTCGATACTCTACCCAACATCTCTAGTGCACCCCTTCCTAAAGCCAAAAAGCCTCAGAGAGTGAACCACATCCACAAGAGAGTGAGTCAACCACCATCCAAGAGAGAGGTGAGGTACCACTGTGACTATTGCCATAGAGATGGTCATTTGGCTGAGTTTTGCTTTAGGAGGAAGAGAGATGAGCGGCGTGAGTACGAGTTGAACAACCGGAACATGTACCATCCTCCCCATGGCGTACATGTACCGCCTGTTCAGAGGCACAGTGTTAGGCCTAGAGGTGCAATGCCTCAAGGTGCTAGGCCTCAGGTGGCGAGACCACGTGGTGGTCGTGCCCGGCGTGGCCCAAGTCATGATCTATATGACTCTGGACCTCGCGACGGTGGCTTTCAGTCCCACACTCCTAGCGGACCACGTTTTCCCCCACGTGGTGATCGCTTCTCTCCAATGGGACATGGCATGTATGGTGTTTTTCCTAACACTTTTCTAGGGCAAATGACTCAACACTGGTATTCTCCTCATTTCACTAACCCCAGTGTTGTGCCATTTGCTCACCCCCTGTCTTTCTATTGATGCAGAGCGGAGGCCTGGAGAACACGTGGCTTGTTGATTCCGGCTGTTCGCGCCACATGACCGAAAGTTCCAAATGGTTCTCCAGCCTCGACCCCATGCAATACAAGGAGTACATCACATTTGGGGACAATAGCAAAGGTAAGGTGCTGTCTCATGGGACCATTCGGGTCAATGAGTCTTTTATCTTGAAGGACATTGCTTTGGTTTCAAGCCTGCATTTTAATTTGCTCTCTGTTTCGCAACTCCTTCAAGATGGGTTTGAGGTGCGCTTTAAGACTGGACTTTCTCGTGTGCTCGATTCTCAGGGACATCTAGTTTGTCAGATCGTTCCTTTTGGCTGAGTTTTCAGAGCTGATTTCTCTCAGTCTTTCGGTTCTTCTCGCTGTTTGGTTGCCGGATCTTCTTCTGATTTGTGGAAGTGGCATAGGAGACTTGGTCACTTGAGCTTTGATCTCCTAGTGAGGTTGAGTTCTCTTGACATGATCCGAGGATTGCCCAAACTTAAGTTTGAGAAGGATCTGGTATGCCATCCCTGTTGCCACGGAAAGATGGTGGCTGCTTCCCATCCTCCAGTGACTCAGGTCATGACCACGAGACCCGGTGAGCTACTCCATATGGACACTGTTGGTCCGGCTCGGGTTCGGTCAGAGGGAGAGAAGTGGTACGTTCTAGTGATCGTGGATGATTTTTCTCGTTATTCTTGGGTGTTTTTCATGGAGGGCAAGGACGAAGCGTTTTCTCATGCTCGTGACTTGATCTTGAGGTTGCAAACTGAGTTACCAAAGAATGCCATACGAGCTATCCGCAGTGACAATGGCACTGAGTTCAAAAACTCTCAGTTTAACACCTTTTGTGCTTCTTTGGGTCTTGAACATCAGTTTTCTTCGCCCTATGTTCCTCAGCAGAATGGTGTTGTTGAGCGCAAAAATCGGACTTTGGTTGAAATGGCCAGGACGATGCTCGATGAGCATAGGACTCCTAGGCGTTACTGGGCCGAAGCCATCAACACCGCCTGCCATGTTTCAAACCGCATTTTTCTTCGTGCTTTCTTAAAGAAGACATCCTACGAATTGCGGTTTGGGCGTCCACCCAAGGTGAGTCATTTTTGAGTCTTCGGTTGTAGGTGCTTCACTCTTAAGCAAGGTAATCTTGACAAGTTTGAATCTAGATCTTCGGACGGTATATTTCTTGATTACGCTTCTCATTCACATGCGTACCGTGTGCTTAATCTTGAGACTAACCGTGTCGTGGAGACTTGTGAAGTCACTTTCGATGAAACCATGCCCTCTTCTATTTCGGTCTTTGAACGTGCAGGTGATGAAGAGATGGGTGATAGCATTTTTGTTGAGGATGACGATGATGTCGATTGGGATGATCCCAAGCCATCTCAACCGGCTGCCCCGATCGAGCCAGCTTCGACCACTTCGGCTCACGGCCCCGAGCCCTCCACCTCTACTTCATGGGGTCCGTGCGAGCCGCTTCCTCAATCGACTGAGGAGGCCCCAGCTGTGGATGAGGGGGAGGCGACTTCATCTTTGGGTGCACCTCGACATATCCAGCGACGCCATCCTCCTCAGACCATGATCGGCGACATCGACGAAAGGGTAACGCGTTCCAAGTCTTATCATATTTCCCATTTCGCTCATTCTACTTTCGTAGCTTCTTTTGAGCCTCGAGATATTGGACACGCACTATCTAATGCCGATTGGGTTAATGCTATGCACGAGGAGTTAGAGAACTTTGAGCGGAACCAAGTGTGGGTTTTAGTTCCACCTCCACCAGAGTGCCACCCCATAGGTACAAAGTGGGTTTACAAGAACAAGCAGAGTGAGGATGGGGTGGTGGTGAGAAACAAGGCGAGATTAGTGGCTCAGGGTTTTTGCCAAAAAGAGGGAATAGACTATGAAGAAACCTTTGCTCCTGTTGCCCGTCTAGAAGCCATTAGGATTCTTTTAGCATTTGCAGCTTCGAAAGGGTTCAAGCTGTATCAGATGGATGTAAAGAGTGCCTTCTTGAATGGGTACATAGAGGAAGAGGTTTATGTGAGGCAACCCCCTGGCTTTGAAAATCCAAAGTACCCCAACCATGTTTTTAAACTCCACAAAGCCTTGTATGGTTTGAAACAAGCCCCGAGAGCCTGGTATGAGCGTTTGAAAGCTTTCTTGCTTGATAAGGGTTTTAGGATGGGTTCCGTAGATAAGACTCTGTTCCTCCTCAAGCAAGGCACAGACATCCTTTTGGTTCAGATATACGTGGATGATATAATCTTTGGTGGCTCTTCTCATGCTCTTGTTGCCAAGTTTTCAGATACTATGAGCAGGGAATTTGAGATGAGCATGATGGGCGAATTGACTTTCTTCCTTGGGCTGCAAATCAAGCAAACTCGTGAGGGGACGTTCGTGCACCAAGGCAAGTACACCAAGGACGTGCTCAAGAAATTTGATATGGGTGAGGCCAAGCCTCTTTCGACGCCCATGTCAACCACGACGGCCCTGGATGAGGACAAGGAGGGAGAGGCAGTGGACCAGAAGGAATACCGAAGCATGATCGGGTCCCTGCTGTACCTAACGGCGACGAGACCGGACATCCAATTCGCAGTCTGCTTGTGCGCGCGTTTTCAGTCTTCTCCGCGCACGTCTCATCGTCAAGCCATCAAGCGGATCCTCAGGTACCTTCGTTTCACACCCGAGTTTGGTCTTTGGTTTTCAGCTTCCTCCTCCCTTTCTCTTTGTGGGTATTCTGATGCGGATTATGCTGGTTGTCGTGTTGAGAGGAAGTCCACTTCAGGGACTTGTCAATTTCTTGGATCTTCTCTTGTGTCTTGGTCTTCTCGCAAGCAGTCTAGCGTCGCCCAATCCACCACAGAAGCTGAGTATGTTGCTGCTGCTGCTTGTTGTTCCCAGTTGCTTTGGATGATAGCTACTCTGAGAGACTTTGGGTTAGAGTTTAGGCGAGTGCCTTTGTTTTGTGACAGCACCAGCGCCATAAGTGTAGCCAAAAACCCAGTCCTTCACTCAAAGACAAAGCACATAGAAGTTCGCTTTCACTTCTTGCGTGACCACTATGAGAAAGGTGATATTGATCTGCACCACATTAATACCCAAAACCAGCTCGCAGATATCTTCACCAAACCACTTGACCAAGCCCAGTTTGCTCGCTTGCGAGGGGAGCTTGGAGTTTGTTTCCCTTTTTAGAGGAGGGAAACTTTGGTTGTTGTATTCTAGTTTTGCTTTTCTTTGTAGTTTAGTCTTTGTTTTTGTCTTTATATCATACTTGCATATCATATCATCATGTATCATATTGCATCCTGAGCTTCATCCTTATAGTAGCTAGATTGACACTATGCTCTTGTTGGGGATGTTATGGATATACATGATGTGCTTTTGGCTTAGGCTCTTCTTGATCAATTGATGCATGTTATGAGCTAAGCTTATTTTCCAAACTGTGAACTTGATTAAAACTTGTTGAAACATGAAATGTGTTCACCACTACTTATGGCACTAGCATGTGTAGAATGTGTTGAGATCTTTTTCTTGCTTCATGTATATGCTTAGTTGCTACGGCTCATACTTTGAGTTACACACTTGCTTGAGAAACTTGAATTTGTGCTAAAACTTGAAAATCAAACTAAGTGAATTGAAAAGATCGGGATGGGTCTGTACTATCCTATGTCAGAGTATCGAGACAGCTCCAAATTGCACTTATTGGTGAACTTGAGCTCTGTAATGGATACCGAGATCATTGTCTTAAGCTTCTGATTGCTTTTGGCATAGGCTTGACATGGTCGCTAAGTCAGGTTTTGGTGGCACAGATAACCTTCCGCACACACTTGTCTGACAAACTTTGGTAATAAGCTGCATAACTCTGGTAAATTTCAATTGGTGTCTAAAATTTGATCAAACCACAAGTTTGTCTCATGACATGATGTGTGAACCTTGTTTGGGGTAGTTCGCTTTGCATACATGTGTAGCACAAGGTCGATCTCCTGTCTATTTTTGCTATGTGCTCCTTTGGTGGTGAATCCTCTTTTAAAATTGCTCAAACTTGATCAAAATTGCTTAAATGCCATATTTCGTCTCATTTGGTCACTTTGAGCATTTGCTAGCACTTGTATGTGTTGCTATATATACATGACAGCATCAACTAGAGCCTCTTTTCAATCTACTTACTATAATCTTGAAGCTTCTGCATTCGTGCATTTCTGCATTCATAGCATAATTTGAGGGGAAGATGCAATCTTTAGGCTCTAGCTTGATAAGTGCATGTGTCAACAAGGGGGAGAAGTTTCCACACTCACAATGTCACCTAAAGTTGAGCGATATGCATTCATTTGAGAGAGATTGCACTTGTTCAGGGGGAGTGGCATTTGAGGTGTTTTGCTAGATGTGTTGAGCCTTTGCCTCTTCTGGAGGGCCTAGCAGTTTTGCATTTGAGGTGTTTTGCTAGATGTGTTGAGCCTTTGCCTCTTCTGGAGGGTCTAGCAGTTTTTCGGCTTTTCGAGCTTTGCTAGTGGTGTTGAGCCCGTTGCCTCTTCTTGAGGGCTAGTTTTGTTTTACTTGGTTGCGTCGAGCCGTTGCCCATGTCTTTGGGGACCAAGTTTTGCTCACCTTCAAATGACCCAGTTTTTGGCTTTCTTTGGCTTTTGGTCATTTGGGTGAGTTCTTTCGTTTCTCTTCTTCTTCTTTTTCTTTTGCTCAAGCTGTTCGTGTATTGGTGTTGACAATGCACTCATCAAGGGGGAGATTGCGAACACAAGGTTGACAAGTACCCTTGTGTGTTCGTTTTGTGATGAGTGATTGTCAATGTGATCCACGAAGTAGGTTGAGTGGTGACTAACCCTACCATGGCGAAAGCTATGTGTGCGACATGTCTTTTGGCTTGTGTTGTGCAGGTGTGGAGCTCGGATGTGGTGGTCGACGGCGAGGTGAAGGTCAAGGAGGACGTGCCGTGCCGACAGACTGGGAGCGGTGAAGGACGGACGTGAGGCTTGGACCGAGGGACCCAGAGGCCGGGTGACTAGCCATGGTGGCTGACACTTGGGACATCGACAAGTGTAAGAAGACATAGAGTGACGGTGTTGACCGGGTCAAGACGGCGGACGCGTGAGTCGAGCGAGGCTCAGGAGGACTTGGCGGGCCGGCCGGTCGAGGACGGCGGTGACACGCGTCGGATGGCGGGGGACGCGTATGGAGTACGCTACTCGCGGACGGTTTGATGGTTTGGGCCTCAAAACCATCGGATGGACGGTTTACGGGTTTGGGCCTCAAAACCCGGGCGAAGGTTCCGAGGTGGGACGGACGGCACGTGGCGGCATCGGGGAGTTCGCGTCGAGGCGAAGCTACCGGTGAGAAGGCGCGGTGGCCGTCGGATCAAGATTACACCGGGTTGGACAACAACGCCCTTGGGCTTAGCGGTTCAACTCATTTATATCCAGGGGCAAAACTGGGAATGTGTAATAGCCCTGTTAAATAGGATGAGGGAGCCCCCATCTCCCTCACCTTCTCTAGTTTTTATTTTCTCCTTTAGGGTTTCTTCCTCTAGTTTGCTTCCATGTATAAGAGAGGTCCACAACTCAAATTGTGACTTGGTTTTGAAGGAATCGGTGGCCGTAATCACCGTATGTCCTCCGGGATTCATGATTTAGTTGTGTTCTTGATGTGGTTTTGGTGTTCTTCACGAGCTCCTTTTGTCCCTTCTTGTTTCCCCTCTCGTTTCTTCGATTTGGGACGGTTTTGGTTCGTTCTTGTTGCCTTGGATCGATCAGTGACATGAGTAGAAGCTTTCCACCGAAGGAAATCCACTAATTCCTCACGAGATCGTAGATCCGGGCAATTTTAGTTCTTGACCTATTTCTTAGGGGTTTTCTTCAATTCCTTCGATTCACGGAGTTAGAGTTTATCTCGGGCTATGATCTTTTAGAGGTTGCCTTTCTACTCACTTGTGAACTCTTGTGCAAAATTTCAAGTCATTTGGAGTTGATTTGATCAAGTTATGGCTTGATTTAATTTTTCCCGAGAAACTGCTCGTTCATACCGGACGTGTCCGATATCATACCGGACGTGTCCGATATTTCTCACTTTGGAGTTCTGAGCTGAAATTTTGTGGAGACCTTCCCTTGGTGTCTAAAGAGTTATGGTTAAAATTTCATGATTTTTGGACACCGTTTGATGGGGTTTTGGATTTTTCTCTTTTGGTCAGCTTGCTGCTGAAAATCCCGGACGTGTCCGATATCATACCGGACGTGTCCGATATTTCTCACTTTGGAGTTTTGAGCTGAAATTTTGTGGAGACCTTCCCTTGGTGTCTAAAGAGCTATGGTTAAAATTTCATGATTTTTGGACACCGTTTGATGGGGTTTTGGATTTTTCTCTTTTGGTCAGCTTGCTGCTGAAAATCCCGGACGTGTCCGATATCATACCGGACGTGTCCGGAAAATACCGGACGTGTCCGATATAATACCGGACGTGTCCGATATTTACAGGAGCAGTGCTATTTTCTTTTGGGAGTTTGCTCGTTTGGGCTTTGATCTGTGTTCCGTTTGCTCTGTGGTGACCCGCTGTGTTCTGAGGGAGCATCCACCCTTCTCTAGGGTCGTGGTCATCAAGTCTTTCGTGTATGCTTTTTGAGGATTGATGTTGGGATAGTGGTCGAAGATTTCGAAAGAAATTTGAGGCTCCCATTCACCCCCCCTCTGGTCGCCGTTTCCGGTCCTTCAAGTAGTAGGGGATTCCAAATTTCTGTATTTTATTAAGGCTGAATGCTATCGAGTGGTAAGTGATTCCAGCGTTATCAGATTTGCATCTACCTCATACCTGCTGCCATTGCTTTTTTTTAATAAAGACTGAAAGGGCTAAAGTTGATGCAATACTACTATTAAAGAAACATGTTTCAACGACGATTACTAATCAACGGAACATGCTTCCATGATTGTGTCAGATTTCTCTTGTTTTATCACCGTTGTATGGCATGTATGTTTGATGGTAGACTGCAACTACAAAATTTGGTCTTTATCATTTTAGTTATCCCAGAATTTTATAGGTGCCCTTTATTTTCCTTTGTCAATATTTTTTTTGAAGCCTCGTCTATTCTCCAGGCGACTGCGGAGGCGGCGAGAGAAACAGGTGCTCCCGCCGGTGAGACCACCATTCTTCCTCGTCTCCGATGGTCTTACTGGCCTCGGATGTGAGGGGAATGAGTGGATCTCCGCCCGGCAGTGTAGATTAGGTCCCTCTAGGTATAGGGTCTGGTGTCCGGCGGTGGCGTCAAGGAATAAGGTCTTCTCACGCTCTTCCCCGTCTCGTGAGAGCTCTACTCCGGTGCTGGCGACGATCGCATGGAGGTGGAGTCCGGCTTTGCCGGCTCCTGTAAAGGAGTCCGCGCGGATTGCCATTCCGTCGTCTCGGGGAGGCGGCGGTGCCGGCGACGTGTTTCGTCAAGGGTGCAGCGACGGTTAAGGGTGATGTGGCTGGCTGAAGAGTGGATCGAGCTCGAGCCTCCCTCGGCGCGAGTCGACGGCGAGCTGCGATCCATGGTCGGTGGAACTCGGGGTGCGTCCCTGGCCGAAGCTTCTTCAACGACAGAATCGACCCGGGCTCGGCGTCGGGTGTCTAGTGCGGCTCATTTCAAAGCTACTATGCGATGGGGTTCCTCCGGATCTGGGTGGCGGCGGGTGTTCCTGGCGTCTGAAATGGACGGAGGTGGAGTTCGCCAACGAGATCGACGTGCACGGTGGCCAGGGATGTGATTTGTATTTTCTATAGGGGCTTCTGTGCAAGTTCGTTGGGACTATCCTGTACCGTCATATCTGTATTTGCTTGTCTTTTAGGTTGTCCTTGTCTAGTAATACAGATATGTATTATAAAAAAATAATATTTTTTTCTTGGCTTACAATAGTGCAGGGCTTTTAGAAACTAAGAGGTTGTTCGGCTGGCTGGCTCCGCCACTCAAAATCACTGTTTATATCCTGCTAGAATAGTATTTTTCTCTCACAACAATCAGCCGGAACAGTATTTTTCAGTCCTGCCGAACAGGCCCTAAGCGTAGCAACTAACTGGCACTGGTTGCCTAACTTTCTGAAGCTAATGCAGGGTATAACAGATGTATGCGACGGCCAATAGACACTCAAACCATGAAGCTTCAAGAGTTGATAATTCTTCATAGATGATCAGCCCCGTTCGCTTCGCTGAAAAAATAAGCCAAAACACTATTCCGGCTGATTTGGTGTGAGAGAAAAACACTGTTCCGACTGAAAAAACAAATTGAAAAAAGACGGATTATAAGAGAAGCAAGAGTCCAACAAAAACCAGTGCGCCATAATAATTAAGTTGAACATAAATCATTGCCGGCTAAAAGGATTATTTGTTTCTCGAGCCTCAGGCTTCTTCTCCATGGCGCTCAACGCATACAGCTAAGTATGGCTTCTTGCATTCTCTTTCACATTCATTATAGATCTGGTGTTCTTCGGCACAAAGAGTTTTCTTTCCATCATCTATCAGCTGAAAAACATTAATGTTATACAAATTAGCCTAAGAAGTTACTAAAAGTGCTGAGCAAATCTGGTATGTTGGAATATCAATTGAAATTTATAGAACACAATACAAACCTTCAGTCTTCCTCCCTCCCAGTCCTCCTCGACTTCTTCCACCTGGTCTTCGTCCACCTCATCTCCATCCTCGTCGTCGTCGCTGGTACTGGTGTGTACCGAAGGTGCTTTAGACAGCGAGTATTCTTTCCATTTCTGAAAAGGCGTTACGGTTGCTTGATCTTAGTATACTTTGATCGTCGATACAGATTGGGGAATATCATTAGGGATTATAAAAGGCACGACAATAGGGTTCATGTGAAAGTTCAAATGACAACAGGAAAAGCAACTGAGCGCACCTTTCCAAGGGCGTCCATCCTTTCGTGTATCGGAAGATGACTTAGGCCAGACAACATCTCGGAGGTCCAAGTCGTACTTGCTGATAGACTGGAGAACAAAAGTAGAGTAAGGCGGAAACCGTTCCGAAAACCAACTGTGATTGCGGTCGTCGCCGCCGCCTTCACCTGATGGGATGCCTGCCATGCTTGCCTCAAACAAACGTGGAAGGCGGCGGCGGCGGCGGCGGCGGGGTAAGTGTGTGTTGCGTTGCGAGTTTGAGGAGCCGAAGACGACCTGGCCGACGGAAGGACCCTGTACGGCCCACGAAGGTTTCCAAGATGGTTAGGTGCTAATGGGCCGCATTATCGATGGCAACTAGGGTAGATTTGCCTTTCTTCAAACCTGTATGCTGTGCTCAGCCCTACTCTACCGTTCATTGCAGTTTGGCAGTTTGCAGGCGGTTTCGATGGTGATACTATGCGCGCCTTTCACCAAAAAAGAAAAAAAAAAGTTGAGGAGAATGCGTCAACCTTCCAGCACTCAGAAAGAATGGTGATCATCAAAATAGAAGGGAAAACTGAACACTTGATAATCGAGTTCAGCAAGGCAAGCTCTTGGAGCTAGAGCTCGTAACCAGCAGCTTAACATTGGTCAGGTCCACGGACGCCGTGGCCCTCCTCAGTATACACTTCATGTTCCTATCCAGGCTCTGCCTCACAATCTTGCCCACGGTGGTATCCCGGCGGCAATCCTTCGCCTCCCGGCCGTCCTCGCCGGCGACGTCGTCGTCGGGGCACGACGTGCCGCCGTCTCCCTCCACGCGAGGCCCCGAGTGCGCGCTGACCCTGCTCTGCTGCGGCCCTTCCTCCTTGAACCACTGCAGGATCTTGGCCGCCCGCCGCTGCGCGAGCGGGCTGCCGAGCAGCGAGACCTCCAGGAGCGCCTGCACGACGCCGAGCTGGCGCATCCTGCGCCGCAGCGCGCGGCTGCCGTGCCGCGCGAGCACCATGGCCAGGTACGTCGCGTGCTCCTGGCACCGCGCGCTCTCGTGCCGCGTCATGGCCTCCAGGACCGCCCGCGACGCCGCCTCGCCCTCCTCCTCCTCCATCGCCTTCCTCGCCGCCGCGCTCGCTGCCGCCAGCTCCCCGAGGATGCACAGCGCCGCCTCGGACGTCTTCCGGTCCAGCGAGAGGGACAGGGACAGGAGCGCGCGCACGGCGCCGCTGGACACCACGTCGCGCGCGTGCTCGAGCTTCGTCGACAGGTTGCGGAGGGTCGCCAGGCACGGCAGCTTCGTGTCGGACGGGACGTCGGCGGCGCTCAGCGTGGCCACGAGGAACGGCAGGAGCTCGGTGGTGGAGAGGGGGAAGTCGGTGTTGGCCAGTGACGAGATGGAAAGAACCAGCAGCGCCAGCTCCTGGCTTCTCGACAGGTCCTTGTCGTCCGTGAGCCGCGGCAGCTTCTTGAGCAGACCGGCCTTGACGATGTGCACCTTATTTCTGAAAACCAAGAGCAGAAGCCCATCAGCACTTCAGCAGATAACCAAAATGACAACCCAGAATATTACAGATGGGCAGAAAACATGCTGCAATGGAGTTCAAAGAACAATTTTGCCCTTTTTTCAATCACCTAAAATTGCAGTACTAATAAAGCACTACTTTTTTTTCAATCAATCACCTAAAAACTAAAATTGCAGAGCAGAATCAACAGATGCACCAAAAACATAATGCAAATTCAAAGAAAGGCTTTGCCATTTTTCCATCAACTACTCAAATTGCAGACTAATCTACCATACTCTCTTAATGCTATTCTCTTAATGCTGTATACCAAAATTGACAGCCCCTGCCTCCACGTCACCTAACAATTCCTTCTGTCCCATCCGTACATCCAGCGATGAGGTCCGTCCGATCCTCCTCCCTTCTGGCCTCACCTGGAACCTTCCTCAGCAGCCGCAGCACGCTGCCCGCAAACACCCGCCGCCTCCTTGCCGTAAAAAGAAAGAAAGAAAGAAAAAAAATCCGCGGCCTCCTCGCCACGCCGCCGCCTCCTCCTCCACTGCCCCACCCTGTCCTCCTGGCCGCGGCGTCCCAGCAGGCGACCCCCGCTCCACGCTGGTCATGCCGGCGCAGCCCCGGCCCGCTCCGCCGTCCCCGGCTGCACGCCGCTCCCTTGCATCTACGCTCGCGTGCATGCTGCTGCTGCCATCGCTGGTGAAGGAAGATGTGGCCCACTGGTGCGTCCCTCCTCCGCTCCATCTCCGGTTCCTCCGATTCAGGTGCCGCACATCCCACCGGACTTTCAGGCGCACAAGGCGTAGACTGTTTGCGGCTTCCAGGAACGGAAACGGTGAGTTCTCATGCTTCGCTGCAGAAAATAAATGGATACCTTCCGTCGGCCTCTCCAATTCAGTTGCTTTTGTTTTCTCATACCTATGGTACCTTTGCTTACAGAAATTTCTGTCCACACTGAAATTTTAAATGACATGTGAACAAATACCAACTGAATTCAGGTATTAATGCCTGCGTACGTGTCCTTTTTTTTTGGTTGTGTGGGTTTCTAACCGTGTCGTAAATACTCTACAGATTATTGATGTGTGCAGCTACTACGGTTCCACAGGTACTCTCCTTTTGCAACTCTGCTCATACTGTGTCAAAACTTACATTTACTGACTTGCAATGCTACTGCAGCCCCTTACAGATTTGGGTATTTTGTGCATGATTTTCCTCCCCTGAAGTACCATTTCAGCTAACAGTGGTGCAGGTGATTAAAACCACAGATTTTGGACAACCCGAGATGAAAATGGCATCTCATGTGACTTACAAATATAGGTACACCTGAACTGCTTACTTACCATGTCACGTCGGCTTACTGAATTCTGTCAGATGCAATTTGCCCTTATGGCTACACTACAAACCCCTTCACCTTCTCTACATCTGCTATTTTCTGTATGTGTCCTCAGGTTCATGCCAACATTCTGCGTTCCGATCCAATAGGAAGACATATAGTAACCACTTCTATGATAGTCGTCAAACTGGCAAAAAAATTACAGCTACCTACTCAGTCTACAATTACCGCAGAGACCTGATAGCCTTATAATTTCATAGGGAAAAATACTTACATCACTTAGCTACTACATTAGTTACCCACGGCTTATTTTTCGGGCCATACTATATGTCTGTGTTACTGCCTTTGTCATGTACCCTACTAACATTTCTTATATAATTAGATCCTCCAATCCAATCTTCTAACAAGTTGTATACTCAATGGTGATCTTCAAGCCGTGAACTTACCTATAGTATCTTTCCCTGATGATGGATAGAAGTCTAACCTTTCCATAAATATGTTCATACACACACTGATCCAAAAGTAAAACAGATGTTCCCGGAGTACTACCACTATTACACCTACTGTTCTTAGTATAAGGAGCAATTACCATTATTTTTTCCTCTTTCTTTGTGCTTCTAACTGCTACTGAGTATTCATAAATGTTCCAAAAAAAATCTTTTAGCCTATACTTTAACTGTTGCTCTTGCTGCACCTGATAGGAGCGTATGTTAACATATTGCCTCTCTACATTTAATTGAACATTATACAGACCTACCAAGAAGAAAAATACGTTCTGTTTATGTATGACCATACTGCATATAGCAACATAAAATGAGAAGTTCACGGTACTGTGCCTTGAAATCTACATCATTCTGTTTTGTAGATCATTGTTCCTTTACCTCCCATGACCATGCATATGCCTCCACTTTCTTATGGCCATCTTTCAGGTCCGTCATTCAGGTCCACACATGTAATTAATGCTATCTTGGTACTGGTCCTATAACTCTATGAGCATATCAAATGGCAGTGTCACTTCGCTGCTTGAAAACCATTCCAACTGGTATGGTGATGTATACAAACAGCATCACATTAACTTCAATTTTATTTCCATATCACTGCAGCTCAGCGGAGGCCTAAGGATTCAGCTTCTGCTTTGTCTTCCTTTTGTTTATGTAGACTTGAATTGTTCAACCCTGTGGGCTGTGGCACTAATTCTAACCTTGCCGTTACACTCGCTGCTGCTTCGTCTTGCTCTTATTCATCAAGACTTACATGGAACCGGCAAACTCTAGCTATGTATTGATCTGTCAAGTATACTGTTTCGGCCCCTGTACAAATACTACTCTAAGGGCGTACCTAGTGCAGAGAGCTCCCGCTCTGTGCGGGGTCTGGGGAAGGGTGTTAGTGGCAAGCCTTAACCTCGCCTGTGCAATACGAGGAGACCGCGACTCGAATCCGGGACCTTTTGGTCACAGGCGGTAAGACTCTACCGCTTGCACCAGGCCCGCCCTTCTATACAAATACTACTCTCCCTATTATAAATTATAGAGACCAACTAAAATTCTATCTTGATCATACAGATGATATCAGTACGCATACACTTATCAGCCGCTCCTACAAAGGCTCTGCTCAATAGATGATTTTAGTGTATTCATCTTAGTTACTATAATTTTCAATCGTGATTGCATCACTTCCCCGCGGCAACGCGCGGGGTACCCACTAGTATATAATATATAATTCAGGAGAAACAATTCTGAACTAGTGAATTGTTGAATTTTAATCAAGCAGCCAAAGGAAAGGATAAACAAACTCCAGTCGATTAGAAAACGCTTCTTGGAGCATTCAGAAGTCACATGGCTTCATGCATCACGGTCTATTGGATTACACGTCTGCTCTTCTATGATTCTATCATCTGGGTGCTTTCACGGGGTGCCATTGTGGTTTTCAGTTTCATTCCACTGTCACCATTGGCAGTCGATGCACACAGGCAAATTAGCAACGAGTGCAAGTCCACATCAAACCTAGTAAAAACTGGGTACGTACGTCCAAGTTCTCAACGTGGGCGTGTCACACACATGGTGACATGGTGTCTAACTTTTCCTGACGCACCATGTATGTGCTTGTCACTATCGGGGGCCCATGGCCATATCCACATGACATTCCAAAAATGCATTACGCTGGGGGTGTGGGGGGGGGGGGGGGGGGGGGGGGGGGGGGGGGAATAAAGCACAAATGTCTCTGTAAGAGCTAGCTGGTTTCGTCAAAGTGATGGAACAAACGAAAAGAAACACATGGTTAGGCCTTGGGTCCATTTTGTTTGGTAAACTTTGTCTGCAGAAAACAAGGGAGGCTCTGAAACCTGAAAGAGCTGAGCCTGAGATAGTATTGTACGTTTGGGCTACCTAATACCAACCAACAAAGCTGAAACTGGAGCCAGATAAAGCGCTGGCATTAATGGCCCTATTCGTTTCGCTGATTTGTTGTGAGAGAAAAACACTGTTCGTTCGCTGAAATAGTACGGCAGATAAGCGAACAGTATGTGTTCTGGTCAATGATTTTGGCAGATCAAATAACAATGGCGTGAGGGGACTCTCACGTACGCAAAAGTTGGCCCGTGCTTGCCTAATGGTTTGTGGAAAGCAGCAGCCGGCAAGAATTGATGGGCGTGCATATTGTTTAAGAAGGACTTTGACAAATGCTGCTCAAAAGGTCAGAGCAGTTTGAGTGGATTTGGCATGGCAGAGACAACCGGCCAAGGGGGGACACCTTTGTCAAGGCTAACCGATTCTGATTTAGTGATTTTTCAATCCTTTGTTATATGGTTTTGTGAAAATTGTGAATGTAAAGCATCGTGACTGACTACAGCGCAGTTACATGTGCAAGTGCAGCAACCCAGAGTTTTTTTTTAATTCAAACGAATATATACAGCCTGTTCATTTCGGCTGAATTGACTTATAAGCCATGGCTAAAAGTACTGCTGGTTGGTTTGGTGTAAGAGAAAAATACTGTTCGTTGGCTGATAAGCCAAGGCTTATAAGCCGAATACAGACTCTCGAACAGGATCGTACGTATGTACTTTCTGACGTCAAGAGTTCTTTCTTTTCCTGGAGAAATAGCAGTTGATGGGGGACTTGAGACACAATTTGCTGACTCCAAAGTCTGAACAATAGGTGGATTTCAAATTCAAAGCAAACCAAACATGTTTGAGTGAGGAAAAGAAAGGAAGGACACCACTGAACAGAAACGTTCAAGCACCTTCTTCGAAAAGAAACTATCCAAAAACGTGGCCTCTTTTTGTCTGAATTTTGGGACAAGACCATTGCTTCCCCAATTCAAATCTCATGCAGGAGAGCCATACTACGCTACCCACTCTGTTTCCCCTGCCCAAAAGAGTTTCTAGTAACAACATGTCTCTCAAAAGAAGTTGCACGCGAGAAGAATCTCGAGGAAAGAACACCAAGGCAGGCGCGCAGGCAAGGTAGGCAACAAGCACGGAGAAAGTAGAACTCAGTGACCGACCAACCTGTGCGTCCCTCTGGCGAGCTCGAGCAGCGCCCCGGCCGCGGCCACGCGCGCTCCCGCGGCGCTCCGCCCGTCGGCCAGCATGTCCAGGAGCGCCGGCACGACGCCGAGCTCGGGCAGGAGGCGCTTCGTCCGCTCGTCCGCGCGCGCCAGCCTCGCGACCTCCCCCGCGGCGTCCCGCTTCTCCTCCGCCGCCGCCGCGCCGAGGCTGAGCCGCCTCACCGCGGCCCTCATCGACGCGGCGTCGTCGACCGCTGCTGCCCCCATCCCCGCCACCACCAGTAAGGCCGCCGGCTCGGTGGCGCCGGTGCATGCGCACGCACGCACGTAGCTGCCGAGGTGGGCGATGGTGGTGTACGTTTTTGTTTTTTCGCGCGGGCAAACGTAGCGGTAGCGCCCGTGGCGGGCGGTTGGGTTGGGTTTGGGCGTTTGGCTCGGCACGGGCGTTTTGTGGGGGAAAGTGGCTTTAGATTTGGTGATCTCGGCCCCCCGGCGGCTGACGTGTGGAGCACTTGTAGGGAGGCGGGGTTGGGCGTTGGGGTTCGGTCCTTGACGTGGTGGTACCGGTACCGCACCGTGACACCACCAGCGGCACCGGCCGGGAAAGCTGCAAAAGTGGCGACGGCCGGCCGGCTTTGCGTTGTGTTGGGGGTCAGCCGCCTCCACCGGCCGGCCTCGTGCCCTTTTCTTGTGACGACTTGTGAGCATGGCCGGCGGCCGGCGTTATCAGGTACGTACCCAGGGTACATGCGTGCAGGACCGATGTGCAGGACCGTGCTTCTTCGCCGGGTGCGTTGGGGAATTATGGCGAGCGGTGCTTTGGACGTAGCTTGCTCGTGCTTTTTTTGTTTTTCTGCCCTGAAATTATTCTACCTAACTCGATCTTCTAAGGAAGAATTCTATCGTCATTGCGATGACTGAACTGTCACATGACAAAAACATGTCTGCCTTCGTGGCCAAATTTACTCATGGTCGGCTTATAGGTATGGAAACTACGTACAACGTACGTACGGGTCCATAAGCACTGCAACAGAAAATTTATTGATGCTCGATCGGCAAATTCAGTTCGAATGCAACCGTTTGATCAGGGCGTTTACGATGGTGTCATGGTAGTCATCTCAAGCCAAAGATGGTGAATGGAAATTTGAAAAAAAAAACTCTGGTGTCAAATGGCATGCTACAGCACTAACATATTCCACCGCTGACTTGCCAAGGGACCCAGATCTCGGCTGACTCTGATAAGTATAGGAAAAAGTCCATATCACTCCCTCAAACTTTGGCCTATGTCCAAATAACCCCTGAACTAACATTTGGTTCAATTTACTCCCTCCAACTATTTAAGTTGGTCCAACCAACACCTTAAAGAGATTTTTATTTTTTGTTTCTCTATGTACAAATTATATTTTAGTTTCAAATTTTGTGAGGTGATAGAGGACATTGTATTTTGTGTTGGAAAAATGCACTATGAATTTTCATCATTATGTTTTACACGATATTGTATCTCTAGTGTTAATTTATTATTAAATTTCCTAAGCTATCAAAATAGTGGCAAAAAGTTCAGATATATCTTTCTAACATAATTTATGATGTTCTCTATCATATCATAAAAGTTGATATTAAGACTCAACTAGTACGTAGAAAAACAAATATAATAAATCATGTTGAGGGGTAAACTAGATCAACTCAAATAGTTGGAGGGAGTAAATTGAACCAAATGTAAGTTCAAGGGGTAATTTGGACATATGCCAAACTTGAGAGGAGTAATTTGGACTTTTTCCATAAATATATGTTTGGCTGAGCTTTGGCCGGGTAGCTCATACTCACATGCTCATTTCAAATGAGTCATTTGATTTGATTAAAAAGAAAGGAGTAGTAAGTGCTGGTGGCCTGCATATGGTGGGTCGGCTGGTTCGGACACAAATGGTGGAGCATTATATAAGAGAAGCGTTAGAGATCCACTAGTGTAGTGGTGTGCTTGACAATGACTAAGACATGTTTGGTTTCTACATGCGCTTCTAAAATTCCTGTCACATCGAATATTTAGACACATGTATGGAGTATTAAATATCAATTAATTACGAAACTAATTACACAACTTGCGACTAATTTACGAGACGAATCTTTTAAGCCTAATTAGTCCATGAGTTGACAACGTGTCGCTACATTAAACATGTGCTAATGACAGATTAATTAGGCTTAAAAATCATCTCGCAAATTAGCCTCCATCTATGTAATTGGTTTTATAATTAATCTATATTTAATGCTCTTTATTAGTATCTAAACATTCGATGCGATATGAATTTTAGGAGCGACTAAAGAACCAAACACCCCCTAAGCCTATTATCTCCTTGTTACGTAAGGGGCAAGGTCTAATTTTTTTTATTATAATATAATGACTAGAAAGTTGGTTTGCTCAAATAGTATCTGTCGGTGCAAAAAATGACCAACTAGTAAATATTTATAGTTTTACCGTACGTTTGTGATTGGAGGTGGCCTAGCACTCAATGACACAGGGTTTATACTGGTTCAGGCAACGTGCCCTACGTCCAGTTTGAGTCGGTCGGTGACTTTATTCCTGAGTCCAGGTGCTCGAAGTTTACAGTGGGGTTACAAACGAGAAGGAGAGAAATGGGGTGTACAAGAGATCCGGTCGGCTCCGGTCGGAAGGGCCGAGAGCGACAGGAGCTCCGCTATGAGCTAAGTGTTTAAGCGTGTGCTTGAGGTCCGAACCTGACGGTTCTATGGTTGTGAGCTTGATCGAGCTTTGGTTTTTCTTTTTGGAACTTAACTGTATTGGAGGGAGCGCATCCCCTTTTATAAATGAAGGAGATGGCTTTGCAAGTGAAAGGGAGAGGGTACGTATGCCACTGAGCCTTGTTACCCACGCCGACGGGTACGAGATAATAGTAGGCGCTCACAACACTATTGATGTTACTGCTGAGTGCCAGACGCATGTGGGAGGTGATGTTGTCTTCTTTGGGTGTGCAGACGTCGGTACCTGCATATATTGTTGATGCCCAGAGGCATGTGAGGGGTTTCACCAGGATCACCTGGTACGGTAAATCCCGACGCCCACAACACTATCAATGCCCAAAGGCATGTGGGGGGGCCTTACCGTATGGGAGTTTAACGGTGCCCACAATACTGTAGAGGAAAATATCGGCGCCTACAATACTGTTTGTGTTAGGGCGGTTGCAGAGTACTATTCCTGCAGGCAATAGGGTATGGTCCCTGGTATCGTGGTTTGACTTGTGCGCCTTGCCTTGCTTTTCTCCGCATGTCTCCTGATCCCTACCGAGCGGGCGTCCCCGGTCGGTTGGTTCCAGTCGGCTCTGATCGTGCTAGTCAGAGAAGAGCAGTGAGCAGGGTCTTTGCATGCCCCGGTCGGAGACACGGGGTCGAAGTCGGAGGTAGTGCTTCGCCAGGCCTTCTGGTCGGAGAAACCGTCCCGGAGGTGGCTGGAGACCGAAGTGAGCGCTCCGGTCGGAGAGGTGGGTCGAAGTCGACAAGCGGGCATTGTTCCTCCTTGACCAGACCTTCCGGTTGGTGACTGGACCGCTCTTCTGACCTGTTGTTTTAGACTCTTGGGCCGGCCCATGAGTTGCGCGCTGTCTGCTTGGGCCGAGCCTTTGCGGGGAAGCCGGTCTGCGAGGGACTCTGAGTTTATAAACCCGCCAGTACCAGTAGCTAGTCTCTCGTATATTTCTCTACTACTATTTTGTGATTATGCATTTTGTGCCAAGAACAAATCAAGGCATCCTTCGGTTCCTCTTGGTGAGCTCAATTTCTTGATAAAATATTTGTCCAAATCTCTCACATATTGTACAGTATATCCCTCATGTAAATGCCTCCTGTAAATTTAAACTTGAGATAATCTCGTACCTTCTCCTAGGAATCCGTACTTATCTTTTTTCTACCCTAAAACATTACCAGATTCATCACAAAATGCTATTCATGTATACTATAGCCTTTGGTGTCGGTCCTGTCATTGTGCTAGCATCATTTTTCTTTTTTGAGCAAGCTAGCATCAGTTGATGAGCGAGGCACACTGTGTGACGGTGTGACCGTGTGAGGCCGCGAGGGTGGTGGCGGTGTGCTGGTGTTGGGCCGCTGAGGCCGTCCTCCACGCACCACGCTGGCCATTAGCCCTAGCTTTGGGGCTTGTTCAATCAAACTTATCAGCCGATTTATCAGCTAGAATCTATAATATTTTTTTTTCATAATAAAATAGCTTTAGTCGACTGATAAGCCGACTTTAATACCAGCCAAACAGCTCAAAATGTCTGTTTGATTGTGCCTGGTCTGACAAAATATTGAAACTTGTATGCTTATGACGTGTTCCAGAGAAAGATGTGACACAAGCTGAAGTTAGCAGTAGTATTGAGGCCACATTTAGTTCCAAAAAGTTTTCCTAAAAAGTGCTACAGTAGTTATCACATCGAATCTTGCGATACGTGCATGGAGCATTAAATGTAGACGAAAAAAAACTAATTGCACAGTTTGGTTGGAAATCGTGAGACGAATGTTTTGAGCCTAATTAGTCTATAATTGAACACTAATTATTAAATAAAAATAAAAGTGTTACCGTAGCCAAATTTCCAAATTTTCGCGAACTAAACACACGGCCTGAGTGTGGGCTTGCGTTGGGAGTAGAACTGCCTTGGCTTTGTCCAGGGGTTGCTGGCTGTAACTCTTTGGTGAAGCCAACACTATCGACAGCCCGCGTTGGGGAAGCCCCGAGGGGAAATGGCCCATGCGTGTCACGCCGTCGCAGGTCTCGCACGTCGCACGTGGTCCCGCAGATGATACGTCAGTGGGCTGGGCTAGGCCGATGGATGGGTAGTTGGGCCGTAGTTGTGGGGACAGCGAACCTTCGGCATTTTCCCATCGGGTGATCGGGTGTCGTTCTCGGCGGGGATTCAGCTGCCCCCACGGACATACTCCTATCCCGTGATGCCACACGAGATCGCGACTAGTGAAATAAATCCACCAAGTATTCGTTGTTGCGGCTCAACCCTGCTCCACTCAATCCATCAATCTGCTGCTAAGCCACTGGTGCATCCATCCACCCAACGCTGACACCACCACCAATTGACCTCGCCGTACGTACGTGACGTGCGCTGAAAACGCACACTGCTTGCTTGCGTGGAGTTAACCCAACCCCAGCAAACAATGGTAGCTTATCACGCGGAAAAGGCGGCCCCAGACCGGCTGTCCGCGCCGCGCTGCGCGTGTATGATGTATCCGGCACGGACGGCAAGGCACGGACGGCGCCCGCGGTCTCGAGATCGACACGAGCAGCGCGGGGCGAGACGCTAAAAAAGGACGCCGCCTGCGCCACGCCGCGCAACCCGCCAAAACCTCGTAGGCCCACCGCGCACGTGAGCGGCCAACGGCCTGGGCAGCTAGCTAGCCCCGGCGTCGCATCGCAGTCGACGACGGCGCATCACATGGCTGGCTTAGCCGTCTAAATCCACAGGGATTAGCCCTGACACGTCTGCCCTCATCAATCACACACGGACAGTCCCCACCCCCCACCAACCGCTCGCCACCCGCCTCGCCGTCCTTGCTCGCTCGCGCAGCTGTCCTGCACCCGGCTACATGGCGGCCTCCACCCTCGCGTTCGGCCACCCCAAAACCCTAGCCGCCGCCGCCGCCGGTGCCAAGAGCCTCCCCACCTCCTCGTCCGTCTCCTTCCCGGCCACCCAGCAGCCCGCGTGCCTCCTCTCCTCGTCCGCGTCCGCGCCAGGGGCCCGCCGCCGGGACGTCGCCGCCATGGTCTCCGCGCCGCCGGCTGTCGGCACCGCTATGCCGTCGCTCGACTTCGACACCTCCGTCTTCAAGAAGGAGAAGGTCTCCCTCGCCGGCCACGAGGAGGTGCGCTGCGCCCCCCACTCGCCCGTCGCCGTCCCCCTTTCGCTACTCCGTGGATGGATGGGTGGATGAATCTCTCCGTCGTTTCGGCACGATTTGATTTGTTTGGTTCGTGACCGGTTCTCGTGGCGCAGTACATCGTGCGCGGCGGGAGGAACCTGTTCCCGCTGCTCCCGGAGGCGTTCAAGGGGGTCAAGCAGATGGGAGTCATTGGATGGGGCTCGCAGGTTCGACACACATGCCAGCTTTTTCCTACACCTATTATGCGGTTCCTCTTCCTCTTCCGGAGTCATGTAGACGGTCGGTTGTGGCATATATGTTGCTAAGATTGTGTACTGAGCAACTGTGCTTAAATCGCCACATAACTGTTGTCATATCTAGTAGATGGCATCGGTTTCACTTGGATTTCTACTTCTGTTTGGGTTCAGTGCTCATAACATGTCGCCGTTCCTTTTGCAGGGTCCTGCCCAAGCTCAGAACCTGAGAGATTCACTGGCTGAAGCCAAGTCAGATATTGTTGTGAAGGTTTGTTCTTCTCTTGTCGGACTAATGTATGTTAGCACTGATACATGAGAAGACCACATCGACTGAAAGATCTCTACTTTTTTTACGAAAAAAACAAGACCTATACTTTGCTTCAGTGAAAAATCTTATTTTATTTTTCCTCTGGCCTAGTTTCTTTGAATCTTTATTAACTTCAATTGGAGAGAGTTTATAATTCTTTATTCTGTGCAACTTGGACATGGCAATCATGAGCCAGATATTCTGCCTCCTGTATATACTTCGGCACTGTTCTGTCAGTCCAACATGCTGCTGCCTTTTGCTTTCAGATTGGTCTCCGGAAAGGATCCAAATCTTTCGAGGAAGCACGTGCTGCTGGATTCACTGAAGAGAGTGGAACCTTGGGCGATATTTGGGAAACTGTCTCAGGCAGCGATCTTGTGTTGCTGCTGATATCTGATGCTGCACAGGTTTGCTCCATGTTCACTAGCTGCACGGTTTCATGTGCATTCTTTTGTATATGTATACTTCTGCCTGATGCTTGACTTGTGCCAACAAGAGGTTATTTTGTTCCCTGCCGGTTAGTTCAACCTATATGTCGTTCTGTAGCACACCCATTCATCATTTCATTATGCTGATATTGGTACTTAATTGTTGCATCTTTGGTTTTATTCATCCTGAAAGTTGGATTTCACTTTCTGCAGGCTGACAACTATGAGAAGATCTTCTCTCACATGAAACCAAACAGTATCCTTGGTTTATCTCATGGATTTCTTCTGGGACATTTGCAATCACTTGGACTTGATTTCCCAAAGAACATCAGTGTGATTGCTGTATGCCCCAAGGGAATGGGTCCATCTGTTCGCAGGCTTTATGTTCAGGGCAAGGAAGTCAATGGTGCTGGCATCAACTCTAGCTTTGCTGTGCACCAGGTATGTTTGAAGCTTTGCTGTGCTCATCAATGTTTTATTTTTTATTTCTATTTGTTTGATCTATTGAAAACATATTTTAGATGCATTTGGTGACAGATGTGCTTTATACTTACTTTTACTAATGTTGTTTCATTGTGTAGGATGTTGATGGAAGGGCAACTGATGTTGCTCTAGCATGGTCAGTTGCGCTTGGCTCCCCCTTCACGTTTGCTACTACTTTAGAACAGGAGTACAAGAGCGATATCTTTGGAGAGCGAGGTGAGCATACTGATCTGTTCATGGTGCCTCTAATAATTGTACCGTGAGTATGTAACTAACCATTTAACATACAGGCATTTTGCTGGGTGCTGTCCATGGTATCGTGGAGGCTCTGTTTAGGAGATACACAGAACAAGGAATGGATGAGGAGTCAGCCTACAAAAACACTGTCGAGGGCATCACTGGGATCATCTCGAAAACCATCTCAAAGAAGGTAAGCGATTATTCATACTTATGGAAACCATTGTCAGTCTTTGTTTATTAGATTGTGATCTGAATTTCCTGTTTGGACCCCAGGGGATGCTTGAAGTGTACAACTCTTTGAGTGAGGAAGGCAAAAAGGAGTTCAACAAGGCTTACAGTGCATCGTTTTATCCGTGCATGGATATACTCTATGAATGCTATGAAGATGTGGCCTCTGGAAGTGAAATCCGGAGCGTGGTGTTGGCTGGGCGGAGGTTTTATGTGAGTTCTGTTACATTGAACTACCATTTCTGATTTTGGTTGTGCTCATGGTTAAGTTTACAGTTTTGACACAGATTATTAAGCTTAAATAATTATGTTTTATAGGATAAAGAGGGCCTCCCAGCTTTTCCGATGGGCAACATCGACCAAACTCGCATGTGGAAGGTTGGTGAAAAGGTGCGCTCAACCCGTCCAGAAGGTGATCTTGGCCCGCTCCATGCCTTCACTGCTGGAGTGTACATTGCCCTGATGATGGCTCAGGTAAGGTTTCTCCAACTTCTCAAGCGACAACCGAGAACCTCTTGTTGTCGGTGGATGTTACCTTACCCGTTCAGTGTTTGTTCAATGGCTCTAGATTGAGATCCTGAGGAAGAAGGGGCACTCCTACTCTGAGATCATCAACGAGAGCGTGATCGAGTCGGTGGACTCGCTGAACCCGTTCATGCACGCCCGTGGGGTCGCCTTCATGGTGGACAACTGCTCCACGACGGCCCGCCTGGGATCCAGGAAGTGGGCGCCGCGCTTTGACTACATCCTGACGCAGCAGGCCTTTGTGACGGTGGACAAGGACGCCCCGATCAACCAGGACCTCATCAGCAACTTCTTGTCAGACCCTGTCCACGGCGCCATCGAGGTCTGTGCCGAGCTGAGGCCCACCGTCGACATCTCCGTGCCTGCCAACGCCGACTTTGTGCGCCCGGAGCTCCGGCAGTCTTCCTAGATTGAGGCGGTGAGCAGAGAGAGGGAGGGAGAGGAAGAGAGGATTTCGTGTCCAGAGTTAGAACAGAGTGCTGTATGTTGTGCGAACTGAACCTATGTGATCTTCTATCAGAGGACCTGAGAAAGCTTGGGCATCTGTTTTCGGAATAAAATGGACCCTTCCATGGAATAGCTCGGGAGGGTATGGGTATGTGATCTTGCTCATCATGACCTTTTCTTTTTGGTAAAGGCCGGGCTTTTGTACTCGTGCCTTGAATCACTCGAAATGTTGTCTAGGAATGGACTAAGAGAGTATTATTAGGGCGCCCAACATGGCCCACTTGTCACTGCGAACATAGGCCCATCTCTATAGGATTTGCCAACGGGCTCTCCATCATCGAAACTGCCAGGTGCGGCCCAACACCTCGTAGCAGGTGCGATTCCAATTTCCAACACCGCGTACGCTCGCCCAGCCAGCGTAACGCGACCGGGTCAGACGGGCGCGCCAGGGATCGATATTGTTAAGTCGAGTCTCCGACAACCCATTACACTGTTTGCTTGCCTGGAGGCTGGAGTTGGGCTGAACCAATGTGCAAGTCTTGCCCGAAATTTGTAGGGATTTGGGCAAAATTCGGAGACCACGTGGAACAAACCGTGGCAACTGCCTACGTTCAAAAAAAGAAGAAAAACAATTATAGACCTGGTCAAAGTTTAACTATTTAAATTTCGCTAATTTTATAGAAAATAACATCAACATTTATGACTCTAAATAGGCGTATCATAAAAAAATTAGTATAATAAATATTAATATTCTATATATAAAATTTTAACATGTTTTTTAGTATTATTTTATTACTCCTACAATTGTAGAACCTAAAGATAAATAGTAGCTCCTTTTACGCATGCGGCACTAGAAGTTGTGTGCCCGGTTTGGAGTAGAAAAGCTGTTGCAAGCTTTTGCCTAAACAACAGCTGCTGCTCTCAACTCTGAAAGTCTGAAGACGTAGGCGCATCTTACTAGTGCGTTAGAAAGGCTTGGGTGGTTACGCAGTTTGTTGTGGTCGGTTGTTGAAGCAGGCAAGTAGCGCGCGTTCGGTGGCCTCTAGTTTGGCGGAAACGCGCTTTGCATTTTGGTTCCTATATAAACCATGGTCCAGCATTTTTCAAATAAAAATAAAATTTGCTTGCTGAACTGTAATCATTTCTCTCTCTATTTTTGCGACGAGGAATGCTGAACTCGCAGACATCTTGTGACCGTCCGTCTCATTCAAACTTTTTTTTTATAAATATTATCTGTTTTGTTATGACTTATTATATCAATAGAGATACTTTAATAATGATTTATTTATTTTATAATTTACATAAAATTTTTGAATAAGACGAACGGTCAAACAAGATATGTGAAAGTAAAAAACGTTTGGGACGGAGGGAGTAAGCATCACATCTCATCCGATTTGACACCTTATTAGTGCTAACCAAATTATGTTAGTCTAAATTACCAAATAAAAAGATTTATCACATCCAATAGATCACACAAGCATCAATTAGATATAAAAAAGATTTTTATGTCTTGTTTACCCTATTTTTCTAAAATTACAAATTAAATAACTAAATATATATTTAACCTATTACCTATACCTCTTAGGAAGTACCACAGCAATGCCCTTCAAATAAACCATGATTAAAGTGAAACATGGAACGCGTTTAGTTTCACCAGCAAAGATCTCCACACAGAGTGAGAGTAATCGACATCTTGGCCTTGTTTGCACTAGCTCTATCTAGTCCTTTCTTGAGCGATTCTTGGAAAGAGAAGGATCATATCATAGTGCACGAGATGCAGGTGCTGCATGCGCAAGAACAAACTGTGAAAGGTAGCTAAAGTTTCAACAAATTCAGTATTTTAAACACATAAGGCTTCCTTTTGCAATTCAAAGATTTTAGAAAGGCAGAATATAAAAATTATAGGAATAGAATGCCCTAACGCCTTAAATCCTATGGATTGAGAAAATACATGAAATTTGATGAGAGAGAGAGAGAGAGAGAGAGAGAGAGAGAGAGAGAGAGAGAGAGAGATAAATGAAACTTTCCACTTGGTAAAATTCCTCCAAATCATATGAAACAAGACATTCCATAGGATTTGTAGCAACCCAGTCATTTGTTCTGAAGGGATTCATAGGAAATTCCTCTATGTTTCTCCAAAGGGAGCCTAAAGGTGCAATGCAAAGGGAAAACTATAAATATGGATGGAATGATATATAGAGTAATAAGTTTATTATACAACCAAATAGAGATTAAAGAATATCTATATGGGTATATATACCACGTAGAAAATCAAAAGAGAGAAGATAACCGACTTTGGTTAGTTGTGAACAATAAATTTATCAACAAACTTGTATACTTACATCTCCTTGAATTCAACAAATAAATTTATCAAACTTGTGCAAAAGAGCAGCTAAGAAAATAAAATTCAAATTCAAGCACCAACAAAAAATTCTTTGTTGTTCCAAACAAAGCAAAAGTGAATCAAGAATCACTAGAGCGTTAAATAGCATTCAAACTGTATCACGTTTTCTTGCACTAATGTAATGGTTCGGTTATACATTGCACGTTTTTTAAAATTTATATGTATAACCATATGGAGCCAGAGCTACATTGACCTTTACTCTAGAACTAGTACCATCTTAAAATTCCCTTATTTTAAACATGGAGCCGCTGCCGGAGCTACATATATGATATATCCAAATGCTTCAAAAACCATGCAATGGCATGCATTATAATTGTCTAGTACGTGCACGCCGGCCCCTCGGAGTTGACGAACTAACGGCAAATTCAAAAATCTGGGCGCCGAATCGATCGACGCGCTGGTCCGAGTCCGAGGGCCGAGGGCGTGTCCCAATGCAACACCGCGCTCTATTCCGAAACTAACGGCGAGTCCAAGCCAAACATGGCTCCACGCTCTTGCGACCTGCCCACCCGTCTTCCCCCATATATGCGTGCCCAGCCACCCCCAATGCAAGCACAAACCAACTACCAGCCAAGAACAGACGAAGTAGATCGATCTCAGATTCTCAGCTAGTAGCTAGCTAGTAAGACGCACACACCACCCACCAAGCAGCTAGTAGCTAGCTAGCCATGGCGGCGGAGAAGGAGGGCGCGGTGGTGACCAAGGGGAACGACGAGGGGATGAAGGCGGCGGCGGCGCTGCTGGAGGAGTTCGGCCTGCCGCTGGGGCTGCTGCCGCTGGAGGACGTGACGGAGGTGGGGTTCGTGCGGGACACCGGCTACTTCTGGCTGGCGCAGCGCAAGAAGGTGGAGCACCGGTTCCAGAAGATCGGCAAGCAGGTGAGCTACGACGTCGAGATCGCCGGCTACGTCCAGCCCAGGGGCATCAAGAAGCTCAAGGGGGTCAAGGCCAAGGAGCTCATGCTCTGGCCCCCCATCAACGAGATGGCCGTCGACGACCCGCCCACCGGCAAGATCCACTTCAAGAGCCTCGCCGGCGTCACCAAGACCTTCCCCGTTGACGCCTTCGCCGCCGGCCAGTAGGCAGTAGCCATGCATGCATATCGATCTTATATTACGTACTATAATACACCATTATATAGTTTCATAAAAAAAACACCATTATGTATTGCGCATATAGTAATAATAATCTTGATGTGTTACCAATATATATGTTACGATGGGCTGCTTATGTATACCTGCTGATCCTGATGATGGATAAACTCTAGTTTTTCCTAGAAATATGATGAAATAAAGCTAAATAAAAGCAAAATGCTATACTTTTTCATACACTATACTAGTACCATGTTGATCTAGTCATACTTCCTTCATTGATGAACAAATCATTTTCTAGAATTATCTTAAGTTATTTTTTTACGTTAGACCAAATTTATAGAAAATGGCATAAATGCATATGCCACCAGATGATCATATTATAAAAATATCTTATGGTGTATTTAGTGATATTAATTAATTGTTTAATTTACATAAATCATGGCGTTCTTTTCTATGAATTTGATAAAAACTTAATAAAATATTAACTTAAGACAAATTTTCCGTGGACCTAGGGAGGGAGTACATAGTATATGAATATGAACGACAACCCTTGAATGCATTTATATATCGTTCAGGTTCAGAAAGCCCAAAATTAGTTAGCCGGTGAAACAGTAACAAATCAGAGAGAATTAAAGAAGAGGCGAAGAGCCGAAAGCAATATTTATGCGGCGTGTAAATTTTGAACGAAGGACAGGCACGCGTCAGCCCTTAATTTCTTCAACGTTGGTAACAGGGATACCGCTGTGTGAAGCTGTGCGATGGTGTACGTAGTGAATTATACTTGTGGGAACTAATGCAAGGATAACATCATAGTCTACCTCGTTTACTTGACAAAATAAATGCAACAATGGATAAGAGTTCATTACGCAACAGCAACAATGAACAACAAGATGCATGTGTCCGACCTTTCTGGTTTTCGATTTTAATTTGATGCAGAGTTTTCTCTACTGCTTGCTACTAGCTTGTAGTCAGCTCCTTCTCCTTTGATGTGATTCTATTTCTATAGCTATGCCAGCGTGAAGGGTGAACAACGAGAGCCGTTCTCGTTACGGTTAGCATAGTACTCCATGTTGAATAAATGCCACAGATAGCTAGCTGACAGAGCGACAGAAGATCTAGCCCTCGTTTAGTTTGCCCGAATCCATGGCGGCAGATTCACTGTAGCATATTATAGCATTTCGTTTGTATTTGGTAATAATTGTCCAATCGTTGACTAATTAGGCTTAAAATGTTCGTCTCGCAAAGTACAACCAAACTGTGCAATTAGTTTTTGATTTCGTCAACATTTAGTACTCCATACATGTACCGCAAGTTTGATGTGACGGTGAATCTTCTTTTTACATAGTGTCAAAGTTTGGATTTTGGTGCAACTACCGCAAAGGCCGTTGTTCATACATGAAGGAAACTTCTACCAGATCTCATATTAATTCATACATACACACCGGCCGGCTACCGCAAAGGCCGTTGTTCATCGTAACACAGTATAATAAGTTTCGGACGAAATAACAACTGATCGTTAGCTATTTCACAAATTAAGGAAAGAAAGAAAGAAAGAACAAGAGGGAGACAGAAGAAATCAAAGAAGAAGACCTTGCATGAATGATGATATATAAAGTATATATGCAGGGTAGAGTAATTACACACATCGATCTATCTCTCACCCGTTCTGCCTTTTGCTGGAGGCGCCAGCAGCAGCCTTGCGATCACCAGGAGAACGACCCTGGCCCGTCCTGCTTTGAGCAGCTTGTGGTGGTGCAGCAGGCCTGCTGCTGCTTTCCTCCAGCTCGGTGGCGACGGCGTCCTTGCCGGTGAGCCTCTGGACGACGGACTTGAAGTCGTCGGCGGTGTCGGACTCCACGTACACCGTCTCGATGATCTTCACGGTCACGGGCTTGGGGTTCCCATCCTCCCTCGTCGACATTGCTAGCTGCCGATGCGCCGTGGCTCAAGTATATTGGCTGCAGCCTGCAGGCTCGTTTTGTTCTAAGAGAGGAGCTAGGAGAAGAGGCAGGCAAGTCGAAGCAGCAATTGCACTGGCGTTTTGACCTTGTGCCGGCCCTGTAGTTTGACAACTAACCACGGTCAGAGCTGTTATTCTGTTGAAGAAGCCGTGAAGAAGCTGCTGCTATTCTGTTGATCAGTCAATATCGTACCCGAGTTAAACACAGTACATGACCGTGGTTTTGGACCTGTTCAAGTCTGAGTGCTGCTGCCATCCCTCGGAAAACTTTGCGAAAGCTTTGACCAAGCTGTTAATTAACCACTTGCTGCTGAACCAAACCCCAATATACATTCCATTTGGCACCGTCCTCGCATGCAGGTATTCCTACTCTAGTTACCTGTTAACATGATCCCCAAGCATGTTGCTATCCACCGTTATATATCATTTCAAACACATGCATTCCACAAAGGACCCCACAGATCGATGAACTATATCACACCATCCTCCATCTTGAGTCAGCTCCAATCCAAATTAAACCCAAACTGCAATTGCCCGATATATAGCTGTCCCCTTTAGATGAGCCCATCGACAGATCACCATCATCGTCATCACGTCCAGCAAAGAACAGATTAAAAGGCCTACACTAATAATGCCACATGAAACCTCACAAATTTCATGACAAAGCAATAATGTTACAAAATTTGTGATGAAAAATGTTAGATTCGTCACTGGTCATCCTTAAAAACGAAAGATAGGGAACAAACCAATATTTACCATCCAAGCGTCATAAGTTCTATATATATATATATATATATAGAACTACTATTCTGTAGCTGGCCATAGAATAACTTATTCTGTAGCCACTTTGAGTTACGATAATTACTATGTTAATTTACAGTAACTCCTTACTAAGTGGTTTACTATAACGTTATGGTAAATATTCTCATGTGTTATAGTAACCCAACTATTGTAAATATGTATTGACATTATGGTAAATTAGTATATAAAATTATGGTAAATAGAGGTGGCTACAGAATAACTTATTTTGTACCCGGCTGCTGAATAGCCTCTCCCTATATATATATATATATATATATATAAAGGCCTACACTAATAATGCCACATGAAACCTCACAAATTTCATGACAAAGCAATAATGTTACAAAATTTGTGATGAAAAATGTTAGATTCGTCACTGGTCATCCTTAAAAATGAAAGATAGGGAACAAACCAATATTTACCATCCAAGCGTCATAAGTTCTAGATTCATAAGTTATATATATATATATATATATATATTCAGTGATCAATGTCAAAAACATAATGTCATAGAAGCTCATATTTGTTGTGGTGGTGCGAGGGAGTTGGGTGCGAATAATTCAGTGTTTTTGAACATCTAGCTAGGAGCAATTTGGAAGTGGGAGTCCTGAAAATAATAGGAACACATGTCGAACAGGGAAATCAATAGTTAGTTGTAGTATTATACTTGAACTAATGAACAACAAGCCATGTCTAGGGCTTAATATTCATCTTCAATACCGTCTACGACTTAGCAATAACTCATAAACCCCTTCTGGGTCATTACACTACGCAAAAGATTACATTAACTTGAAGTCTGAAAAAGCTAATTTAGGTGCACGCTTAGATTTGGCTCAACTAAATCTTAAGATGGTTCATCGGATGGTAGGGTCAAGACACTGCTGATTTGCTCTATTGCTGAACTGGACAGAATTTTTTTTTCTTGAATACACACGAGTGTGCATATCATTGTATTAGAAGAAGCAGAGTTTATATTACAAGAGTGCTGCTCCCGGTCATTAGTTTTCTATTACACGATACATCTTGGAATTTGTCAATCCTTCGCCCTGCCGGGTTCCAACACGCGCTAGCCCTGTGCCAAGGCTTGTAGACCTCGCGCACCTGCTTGAATCCACTGGTCGGCATCGGCCTTGATGATCTGCAGGACTTCACTTATGGCCGCTGAGGATCCCCGAAAGCAACATGCGTTCCGCTCTTTCCATAGTTGCCAAGAGACAAAGGCGAATAGGTAGTCTATGCCGGCTCGTTTATCACCATCGAACAGGGACCTCAATCGCCGCCACCATATTATCATTGTTGGGGATGAGGGCGGTGTTGGTCAGCCGAGAGCTTGAAGGACGTAGAACCATACCTCCCTGGAGAATGGACATGCCACAATGATATGGTCGATCGTTTCGTGGCCTTGATCACTTAGGTAGCATAGTTCCCTGGCCTCAAGACCGTGTCTTACTCTCCTATCCCCGGTCCAGTGCTTGCGTTTGAATGCCAGCCAAAGGAAGATCTTGATCCATAGCGGTGCCCAGGTCTTCCAGATCAACTTGTGACTAGGCAATGGAATGGAGCCAGTGTGGAGCATGTTATACGCCGAGTTGTCAGTGTAGGTGCCGTCCACCATCCACTGCCAAATGGTTTTATCTTCCTGATCAGTGAGCTAGATACCATCGACTGCTGCGTGCTGCCCAAAGGTGTAGGTAGTGCACCAACTCCTGAACCGAGAGTCCCCTGGCTATGCTGTGCACCCAAGCTCTATTGTGCAGTCCCTCTCTGATGGTCTGTTTGCGACACACTCGTTGCAAGATTGCCAGATACAAGTATGGTGCGATGGTGGCCATGTCCTGTTCGTCGATCCATCGATCTTCCTAGAAAAATGCTTGTCGGCCGTTACCTAGACTTGTGTAGGTTGAAGCTTTGAAAAAGGCTTGCACTTCCTTGGAGGTTTGGATCGGCAGCTGACTCCATGCTCGATCCTGATCAGTCTTCTACAGCCAAAGCCAACGAGTCTGTAGGGCATACTCAGCCAGTTTGAGATCACCGATTCCCAAACCACCGAATTGCGTCGGCCTGCCGCAAGTTGTCCATGCGACAATGCATTTCCCTTTGATGGATTGATCTCTTCCTGCCTAGAAAAATTTCCTACAGATTGCATCAAGCTCCTTCCTCGCCCAAGGAGGCAAGTTCTCTGCCATCATGGCATAGATGGGGATGGCTCGCAGAACGGATTTGACCTAGACTAGTCTTCCACTTCTCACCATTAGCGAGCCGTGGCACGGCGAGAGCTTCCTAGCGACTGCTTCAACAAGTGATTGGTAGTGGGTCTTCAGGATAGCTTTTGTGCTGAGTGGCAATCCGAGATACTTGATTGGGAAGTTCTGAACCTGGCACCCGAGGATGGACAGAATGTCTGGCAGTGTGTCATCTCCTCCATAAATCGTAGTGATGGAGCATTGGCAAGATTTGTGTGTAGCCTGGATGCTTGGCCGAAGATGTTTAGTATCTCCTTGACCGCCCTTGCTTCCTATACCATCGGCCAGATGAATAGGATAACATCGTCCGCGTATAGGCTGCACTAGAACTTTATCTCCAGTGGTGCCATCCTCCTTAGTACACCATCATGAGATGCCTTTTGTAGCAGGCGGTACAACATGTCCATCGCTATTATGGAGAGCATTGGGGACAAAGAGTCACCCTGGTGGACTCCTTGTAGGTGTCTGATCGGTGCGCCATGAGTGAACGAGCAAGTAGATCGGGACCAAACCCTAGAATCACCATAAATACAAGTATAGCAATGCAAATCATAAGAGCACAAGTGACACACCGATTTGACCCATGGTTCAGCTTGCCACTAAGGCTTGCCTATGCCCACATTATTGAGGTAGCCACAAAGGCTTTGGTCTCTTTCAACCTTATCCTCGTTCTCAAGTCAAGAGAATGAACTCTTGAGATGAGGGGTGATTTCACTAGATGATTGGGGTGATTATAAACCTCCTAGGACTGCCACATAAGTTGGCAAGCTCCACGGACAACGCTCTCACCAGTTAGGAGCAAGCTCCAAGAGTAACAAACATAATCCACCGGATGGAATGCGAACCAAGTGCTCTAGGAGATGAAGAACAGTTGGGGCTGCTCTCTAATGTAGTTTGGAGGCTAAAACTCTCTTGGATTTGGAAGGGAATCAAAGGGAGAAGCTTGAGGGTCTCCAATGGTGAGTGAGGGAGAGAGAGTAGCTCTTTTCTGTTTTTGACGAGCTAGAATGAGTAGGAGGTTCAAGAGAGCCATTGGGGAGGAAGAGAAGGGGTATAAATACCCCCTCCTCCCACCGGTCAGTTCAGTCACGGCAGTGCCATGGTTAAACTATGGTAGTGCCTTGCCTAAACTGCGGCAGTGCCTTAGTGCGGTAGTGTCTCACTTTAGCGCGGTAGTGCCTCACCTGCCAGGCAACACAAAAGATAGGATTGCAAAGCTTGCTGTCTTGGCTGAGGCTTTAAGGATATTTGGTGGGTAAATGAGCACTTGGTTGCACATTAAAGCTTGTGCATTATATCCCCCTTTATAGTATGACTTTTCTTAAACTCAAATTCAAAATATCAAAGAATTTAAACACCTTTAAGATGGTCACCGCATCCTTTTTATAATTGGGGGCTCCACCATCGAATGTATTGTCCTCATTCCCATTATACCTTGAGCATGTGACTTGAACCATTTCAACACATGTGAGTTCAATCCATGGCTTTAAGTCACTTCCAATAATTGTTTGATCCTCAACACAATATGACTCCTCATAGCTCGATTAGTTCCTCGAATCAATGCAATTACTCTCTTCTTCACCTTAGCCATAGTACCTCGATCCTCAAGCCATCGCTTGCCCTTCACCTTTGCTTAGTCCCTCGAAGCCCTTTTCTTGCTATCTTCACCTTATCAAGCCATACTCAAGTCACATCATATTAAGTATCCATTGAAAAACCATTTTTTCAAAATTATGATCCTTGCTTGAATATCTTTTAGATATGAATGTTGAGATCAATCAAGCTTTTGTTTGATTCACATTATAAGGAAATGGACCCTAGGCCCATTTACTTTGGATTTTGGTGTTTGATGATCAACACAACCAAATTGGACTAATGAATTTACGAGTAATTGTTTTGTAGTTCAATAGGGTGCAAGACGTGACTTGGATGAAGGCAACATAATGATCCCATGATCAACACCATAAGCAAGACCCTAGAAGCACAAGAGAGGATCCAAGATATCAAGCAAAGTCCAAGCACGAAGATAGGAACTAAGCTGGACGTAAGATCACGAAAGAGATGAGCTCCACAGAGGTGATCGGACGCGGCCCTATGAGTGACCAGACATGTCTGATTAGTTGCTCGGCAACAACAGGCATTAGCAGCAGCGACAGGATGCTGAGCAAGGTAGTGACCAGATGCACGGACTTCACTGTTCATCGTTGTGGCAATAATTTAGCATGACCGGATGCGACAGGCAGTGGCATCCGATTGAGTCTAGAAAAGTTACAGAGCGGCTCTAGTGCGACCGGACGTGTCCGATCGACGATGATCGGACTCGGCCCAGAGTCCAATCAACGCGTACAGTCCAACGGTTGGGACGATTGGACGCGTCCAGTCCCACCCTCACCGGGGCATCTAAAAAGAAAAATTCAATTTTTGCAACAATTTATGTTTAGACTCGCCCCTGTACAACCAAGTTTGTGTTGAGAAAGTTATTGTAGATACAAGCACACAAGAGGTCGCAATGGAGAATGAGCAACTCAAGCAAGAAGTGGCTTGCCTTACCAAGGACTTGACTCAAGTAAAAGACAAATTAGAGCAAGCTCAACTTCATCAAGATAACACTGTCAAGAGAGTGAAGAAGCTTGATGAAGGACAAACCGTGGTTTGCTACGTATGCCACTAGGAAGGTCACAAGTCCTATGAGTACAAGGTGAAGAATGGGGGAGGAGCTAAGAAGAAAGAGAAAAACAAAAAGGAAACAAGCAAGCTCTCCAACACCTACTCCAACAAGGTGGACAAAAAGGCCTCCACACCTTATCTTTTGAAGAAGAAAAATGACAAGGTGGTGGCTATCAAGGTGAACAAGCAAGCCAACAATGGGGCCAAACGTATTTGGGTGCCAAAGGAGATCATTTCCAATATGAAGAGCACCAAGAAGGTTTGGATCCCGAAAGGTAAGTGAGAAGTCCAATGGACTTCGGGGAATTTGAAGACTTGGCAAAGTATGGGTGCATTTCATGGGGTGCATCATTATGGACAAGGTAATTGCCAAGTGGATCAGTGAATACTATGGACCCAAATTCCACTTCCCATGTTAGGTAACTAGATTTATTTTTTTGTAATTTCAATTAGCATCTAGTTCCTTTTCATGCCTAGGTTTACATTTGCATGTTTAATCTTTTGTCTTGCATACACTAGGTATATCTTATGGTAGGCTTGCTCGGTTTCACTCTTAACCCTTGGAGCAAACCTACATGGATTAATTGTTTAGAAGCATGACACATAGCTTGTTTTACAATTGTTTACCAAAAATATGCCAAAGTTCAAATTGTAGATAATTTCTCCCAAATATCACTTTCAAAAATGATTCTCACATTCATGTGATGTCATCTTTCAAGTGGTATTTTTTATTCTAAAATCAATGTGCATGTCTCCTACAAGTATTCCATACTTGTGTGCACAAATTTAGGAGGAGGTTACTCTATAAGTTGGATGCTCTGAGACTAACACCTTTTCAAGCTTATCATGTGTGTAGTAGTCTCATTGCAAGAAAAATGGAGTCCCCGGAGTTAAGTATCATACTTCAAATATCCACCACCTATTGCAAGTTGTATAAATCAAATTGGTTTCCACATGTGGTATTTCTAAACCGACATCATAATGTTGATTTCACTTTGGTATTTATATGCTTTCTCCATGCATTATATAGATTAAACTCCTTTGAGCATTAATTTGCCAATTATGCATATACTTTATTCTTCATCATATATATGCATATATTTAGGGGAAGCTTAGTCTATGTAATGTGAGAGTCAAATTTTATGACATATTCCACTCCACATACAAAGGATCACAAAGTTTGACCCTCCCTTGTGCTACTAATGTCTTTCTTTTCGGTGTTTGATTCCAAAGGGGGAGAATTTGTAGGACCAAAAGCAAGCTCGATCATAATAACTTACAAGTGGTAATGGTAATAATTTACAATTGGTAATGGTCCGAGAAAGGGAGGATAGCGGATTATGGAGTTAGGGGGAGACTTAAATCCATAATGCCACATGGGGACATTTGCAAGGGCAATATAAGTTTTCAAAGATGTTTACATGTGATATGCATTAGCTTACTTGTGGTATCTTTAGCTTACATATGCTGACATCATCATGTTGATTTCACTTTTGTATTTATACGCTTTCTCCATGCATTATATAGATTAAACTCCTTTGAGCATTAATTTGCCAATTATGCATAAACTTCATTCTCCATCATATGTATGCATATATTTAGGGGAAGGTTAGTCTATGTAATGTGAGAGTCAAATTTTGTGACCTATTCCACTTCACATACAAAGGATCACAAAGTTTGACCCTCCCTTGTGCTACTAATGTCTTCCTTTTCGGTGTTTGATTCCAAAGGGGGAGAATTTGTAGGACCAAAAGCAAGCTCGATTATAATAATTTACAAGTGGTAATGGTAATAATTTACAATTGGTAATGGTCCGAGAAAAGGAGGATAGTGGATTATGGAGTTCAATAGGATCTTGGTGTTTGATGACCAACACAACCAAATTGTTTTGGTGTTTGATGACCAACACAACCAAATTAGACTAATGAATTTACAAGTAATTGTTTTGTAGTTCAATAGGGTGCAAGATGTGACTTAGAAAAAGGCAACATGATGATCCCATGATCAACACCATAAGAAAGACCCTAGAAGCACAAGAGATGATCCAAGATATCAAGCAAAGTCCAAGCACGAAGATAGGATCCAAGCTAGACGCAAGATCACGAAGAAACAAGCTCCACAGAGGTGATCGGGCATGGCCCTATGAGTGACTAGACGCATCTGATCAGTTGCTCAGCAATAGTAGGCGTCAACAGTAGTGACCGTACGTTGAGCGAGGTAGTGACCAGACGCACGGACTTCATTGTTCATCATTGTGGCAATAATTCAGCGTGACTAGACACAACGGCTGTGAATGACTAGACACGCCAGGCAGTGGCATCCGATAGAGTCCAAAAAGGTTCTAGAGTGGCACCAGCATGACCGGACACGTCCGATCGATGATGACTGGACTCAGCCTAGACCAATGGTTGGGACGACCGGACGTGTCCGGTCAGGACGACAGCTACGTCCGGTCAGTAGCAAAAGGCTAGGTTTTGCCCCCAACGGCTACTTTCTTCATGGGCCTTATAAATAAACCCCCCAACCGGGCATTTGATGTGTGGAGAGCTGATGAAATATACCAAGGGTGTTGATACACTATTTTAGTGATCTCCACTTGCATAGTGCTTAGTGATTCATTAGGTGATTAGCGTAGGTGCTTTACAAAGTGCTTAGATTGATTAGACCACCGCTTATGCGCTTACTCTAGGTTTAGGCCTAGTGTTTAGTGAGGTTTACACACCTCTTATCACTCGGTGCTTGCGCGCGCAATTGTTGTACATCAGAGAGGTTTGTAGTCTTGCGAGATCATACCAACCACGTTTGTGGTGTGGCCGCCACCATGTACCAAAGGGAATAAGGCCCGCGGTGGTTCGGCCGGAAGCTTGATAGTGAAGATGGCGGAGAGCATTCGGGAGAGGCTTTCCGAAAGGCACGTTGGAGACCCACTTGCATGTGGGGAAGGCCTGAGGCTATCCACGGAGTTACCCGACCGGGAGCTTGGCCCTAGCGAGGGATTCCTTGCAAGGGGCTCCAACGAGAACTAGGGGGAAGCTTGCACGCTTCTTGATACCTTAGTAAAAATACTGGAGTCGTCTATGTGAGTTTGCATATCTCTACCTTACTCTTTAGCTTCCGCCTTTACATTGCAATCTTGGTGTGTGCTTTACTTTCCTAGCTTCGTAATAGGCTAGTTGGTAGGTTTAAAACCTAGGTTGTATAACTCCTTTTGCGGTAGAGATAGCAACACACCAAGCAAAACCATAATTGCACATTTAGAAAGTTTATCTTTTGCATAGGTTTTGACTAGGTGAAATGAAATTAGAGGCCTTAGATAGAGTTAGAGTTTTAAGTTGCCTAATTCACCCCCCACTTAGGCGTCATGGTCCCTTACACACATAAAGACATATATGAATCAACATCAATATGGTCAAGCCAATTCACGATTCCTTATATCCTCTTTATTTTGGCTTGACACTCCTAATACTCACTTCAATATCTATCTTCATACTTCTAGCTTGATCAAAGCAAAGCAAAGTGATTTTCCAACTCTTTATCCATACAAGCAAACCAATATAGAGACCGACTTATATCCAATATGAGTTGTGTCCTTTGTCATTTAAACCTTTGCTTGGTATTTCTTCACTTATGCATTCTTGACTCATTCTTCAATCCTTGATCAACGCTAATCTACTATCAAACTCTTCTTGTTCATGCAAAGCAAGCCATTATTGAGACCAATCCAAAATCATCAACTCATGTCTCTTTCAACATTTGCCAAATATGCTTGCTTTCTCATGATACTATGATATTCCTGAACATAGAAGCCATTTCATCAACTCCATTTGCATTGTTGTCTTTCTCTTGAACTATATTATTTCCGTGATCTTCCAACACAACAATACACAATTTGGCCTTGATTTGAAGATTATATGGAATATCATCAAGTTTGCCTTCTTGTTGAACCTATATACACTTCTCATTCCACAGTCCACAAGTGTATGCAATAAACTCAATTTCCTGTTCAACACTTAGCAAACTTGTTAGACCTTTAATGGTGTTGTCATTCAGTTCATCAAAACCCACCAAAGGGCTAGATGCACTTATAATCTCCTCTTTTTTGGTGATTGATGACAACACAATTCAAGCTTACAAGAGAATGATAAATAATAAGATTTTGAATCCTATGATACAGTGAGCTCCCCCTAAATGTGTGCATTGAAAGAAATTTAAATTTTGGCCTCAAATGCCAAATGCACATATTCAAGATAAAGTGTGGGAACTCTTCTATATCTTGGCATCCGTAGGGTGCATGGTGTCATTATGATAAACATGATGCTCATGGTAGTTCATGCACTCAAGAAGTTTCTGAAGCTGTCATATGTGGCACTTCCACGAGTGAGCGCGACACTGCCGCACAGTGGCAGTCAGAGAAGATAAACAACACATCATTCAAGGCATGAATATCACACACTAGCATATATGGTCCTTATCAAGAGCATCAATTTAAACTATCTTTGCACACACCACGCAATAAAAATTGAAAAATCTTATATGCCTCCCTTTTACCCCTTTAAATCCTCATATCAATCTCTTTTCCTTACACTCTCTCCCAATATTTCTCCCCCTTTGGCATTAATCTCTAAAAAGGATCTCACCACCAAAAGGAGGAAATAATGGTAGACAAGTGAGGGCAAGAGGTAGGTAAAAGTTTAACATATATGATTTCTCTCCTGAGTTTTCTACCAAGTACCAAACAAAGTACACAACATGTTAAGTCAAGATTCTTGAGAAGTCAGCATATTTGACTCATACCTCACTTAGATGACACTTTTAACATGAGACTGAGTCATGCCATCACCACAAGAGATATAAACCAAATATCTTTGTTCTAAGCCTCATAATCTCCATTGTGATCATGATATTTTGGATTTAGTGCTTTGATGGGCTTGGAATAATGCAAAAAGATTTCATTTATGCCCATCTCTTTTAATCATGACCTTCATGAAGATTTCACAAACTTGTGCTTGATCTCGTTTGAAAGTCCATTGCTAGCTCTTCTTGTCATTTTGAGATACCAACTGAAGACATATTTCTTGATATACCGAATTGAAAGATTATCCACTAATACCAATTGAAATATGATCTTCACAGTTTTGACACCACTTGAAGGAGAGCCTTTATAAGTTGATGCCAATTGGAATAGACTCTTGTATCTCATAATGTCACCTAGGGAATGCTCATAAAGACAAGAGATAGCATTAAATTGCACAAGCTAGAGTTTCACAACTAGTGATCATTTTGGATGTGGAAGACATGTAGATCACTAATTGCAAAACCTCATAACATAGACTAAATTCTCCCCTTTTGATAGTGCATACATATATATGTGGAAGGCAAGAACATATGCACTTTTGATCAATTAAGTCCAAACAAGGGAATTTAAACTATATTATGGAGAGTAGCTACACAAGAGATAAAATTACAATCCAAATGAATATGAGAGATAACTTTACCAATTTGGATTGAGTCAATGTAGCATACCCATGAGAAACTCATTCTCACCAAGAGACTACATAAATTCACTAGAAGAAAAGATTAGTCTCAAAAGACACAAGACATAGAATGGGCCCCCCTTATATATGTGCATCAAGTACTCGAATTACTTTGTGAAGTGCACTTGAATCGGTTTAAGAGTTAAGAGGAGTTCATCCTATATCTTGGTCAAGACATGATAAATTTGTAACAATTAAAATTATGTCAAGGAAACATACCACCACCAAGGTAGATAGATCACCACATTGATATGACCATCATAAGTGAGACTTGATGATTTGGATAGCCATAGTTCTTCACTTGATGACTCATGGTGAATTAGAGCTCTTATGATCATCCAAGATCCATATTTGGTTTCTAGTTCTTTCTTTACCTAAAGCAATTCTCACAGAGAGCAAAGGTAAAATTCATGAATTTTGCAAATAGTGAACTAGGAGTTACCACTCTTTGTTGATAAGATCATGGGTGATCAATGGGATGGATCATGTGCATATAATGAGCTCTAGAGAGGAGAAATAGCAATAAAAGCCCACTCTTCAATTCTTTTGTCCAACTCATTCAAATCTAGTTCCACTAAAGGATTGGAATATTCGATAATAAATCAGGAGCACTTGGTTTACAAAGACCAAGAACCCCTAGAATAATTGTGAAACACCTAGAAATCCAAAGGAACCATCCATCCTTCTTTTTCCCATGTGTGGGACTGCACAACATACACTTGAGAGAAACCATTAGTCCCACAAGATATAGACTAAACTTCCCCTCAATTTGTGCATACAAGGGTACACAAAGCACCTTCATGCACATCAATAACATAAGGTTAAGGGAGAAGTTTACACTATATTCTAACTAATCTTAAACTCCTTCAAGCTGCATGCAATCTAATTAGTTTCAGCTAGTTTCAGTTGCTTCCAATTGATTTCAAAGAGTTCCAACTGATTGTAGCCTATTGCTGCTACTTGTAACTGTAGAAGTTAACTAGTTTCATCTTGTTTCAATTGATCTCAGCTACTATTTCTAAAAGCCTATAACTGATTTCTTCTAGTTCTAATCGGTTGTAATTACTTGCTACTTCTTGTATTTTGATTGTAACTCTTTAGACCCTTGTGTGAGTCTTTCTTTTTCATTGCAATCCTTTAGACCAAACTGATGCTTATCATTTATACTGATTCTTCATGACCAACTTGAGAGCCAACTTAATCTTGTTGTTACAATACAATCTAATCCAATACAGTGAGTTTTCAGATTCTGTCTTCCTTGGAGAAAAATTCATATCTCTCAGACTACTAGTCCAATATGCATGAAATTTTACTGATATGTGCACCCATAAATCCTCTAACTGCTGTGAAAATTTTAGCTTATTTGGACTCCATTTGTTCAGTCAAATCAATTTTCTACCAAAACTGCTAAGGTCTAAAACTGCAGTGCTGAAGCTAACAGAGTTCAACTCAAAACTGACTTTCTTCTAAACCAATCTTCATGCCAACTATACAGCAACAAGTACTATATGTGTATAGCATGCTATAGAACCCAATTTTAAGAACAAAACCAGATACGCACCATATGTGAGCCCAAGAAGTCAAATCTCACATATAGCTACAAATAAGGATAATATCGAAAGACAATGCTCAAATACATAGCGTATTAGTATAAAGATTATAACCTCAGAGTATAGATAGCAGAAAGACAACTCTGATCTTTAGGCGAGTACTCCAAATCTACATGGACAACTGACTGGTTGATCATAAGCCTAATTCCTCCAAACTAGCAATCTAGTACGTATCCAGGATTTTTATCCAAATATGTGAAAAATAAAGCAAGCGTAAGTACATATCGTACTCAACAAATATAACATGGGGTTCATGAGGCTCAAAAGGCTGACACTAGTTCAACTGCGATTAGCTTTTAATGAGTCATGATTTTAGCAATTGAGTAGCAACAAGTTTATCACAAGCCCATAAACACATGATCAGGTAAACATAAATAATGAATAGCATAAACAGTAATCATTAGTGAGCATTTTCATCATCAGTATTATTAGTGTTCATCATCTATTCTGTAAGGGTTCTAAGGCCGCTCGTGACCATAAGCATGGCTGATATACCAGTTTTACACTCTGTAGAGGTTGTACACTTTCATTGTGAGTCGTAATTTATCCTTTTGCCCGAGGTGATCAGCCTCTTGACCCACTACCAAGGAAGGTGGGCATGGTTCACTATGAAGCATTTCAAAGGTTCGTCTAATAAGTTAGGACCGTTAGATTTACTCGGCAAATAGATATAGGAACCTCCTGTCGAATGGCACAATTCCATCATGGCTATACACATAAGAGTAGAGGCTGTCCTATACCTAATTCGGCAAGCCATTCTTACGTTAGTAAAGGTAACCTCTAACAAGCTAGAAAAGGTCTTCATACTGAGCTAAAGTCAGAGCCATATAGCCCTCACAATTGTACTGTAAGTCCCGAATAATCACTTACAGATAAGTCCTTAGGGAGAGGAGTCTAGAGCACCATAAAAATAGCCCAATGCTCTAGCCCCCTTGTTCCATATTGCTAAAAACATCTTTTAGTATTTATTGCATATACCATTAGTCAAGTTACAAGATTATGGTTGTAGTTGAGCACTAGCATCATACTACCCAATATAATGCCCCATAGGTGTCAAGGCACAAGGTACAAAGTACTAGAAAATCCTTAGTGGCAATCAAGGTAGACACATGCAGTATGAATTAAATGATTTAAGGTGTATAGGATAACAAGGAAGATCCCATGCTATAGTTGCCTTAAAACACCGATCCTTCGGTAAGCTTTAATGTTCAATGTTCTTCTTCTTTTTCTTGATCACCACGTATATCTCACCGACTGGACGTAATCATAAAGCACCACACAAGCATCCATACAATCATACACAAATCAAACAATAGAACTAAATCAGAACAGTACACTAATCATAGAAAAATAAGTAAAAGAGTTTGAAACATAATTCTACGCATCGCTATGAACAGACAGTCACGAGAGGCATGCAAATCAGAGTTACGGTTGAAAAGATACAACTACCGAAAGATTTGCTTTATACGTGAAAAAGAAAACTATAGGCTTCATTTATTTTAACTATATAAATTCATATATATAAGATATTTTATAAATAATATAAATTGAATCAAGTCAAATTTAGATTTGAATTATAAAACTAAAGTAAAACAAATCATATTTTATTTAGAAAATCCAGTTACATAATTATTTTTCAAATTAGAGTTAAAACAATGAAATTTTAGAAATTGTGTCATGATAAACATTGTTACTAACGCATAAATCTCATTGCAATGAATCTAGAACAACTTAAACGGGTCAATTAGGAGCTAAAACGTAGAAGATATGAATTAAACAAGATTTCCTTTATTAAAATAATAGATTAAATCTAACCTTGAATTTTAAAAGTTCAAAACTTACTTAACCGTAGTATGAACATGTAGATTATGAAATTACGAACCTAACGCAAGTTGAACAGGTCAAATCAGAGTTAAAACGGAGAAGATATGGCCTAAAGAAAACTAGTGACAAAACTGTAAATATGTGAAAACATATTTTGGATCTAAACCGAAGAAACTACGCTTTCCAAAGAAGAAAACGTAATCTCAAAAGATGCCATGGACTACGGGTTAGAATCTATAAAAGGGCAGGGGCTCTTTAGCAATTGTTCTAGCCAAAGGGGTATCACCTAATTGAGGCCGTTGGATCTGGAACGAACGGATCAGATTAGAACGAAGAGGGGAATTGGGGAAACAATGGCCGGAACAGTGGCCGACGGTGGGGTTTCTCGCTGGTGAAGTCCGATTTCTTGCTAGAGATATTGGGGAAAACCGCTATGGCTAAATTGGGCTCGGATTTTGGCACGGGAGCTAGAGAGGGTGAAGGCGAACTCGACTAGATGATCCATTATAGCTATCGGCTAGCAGAGATTACGAGCGACGACCAATGGTGGCTGCGGAGCAACTGCTACGCGGCATAGGGCAGCACAGGGGGAAAAAGAGGAAGAAAAGAGGCTCTGCATGCTCGAGATGTACTCCCGAAGCTTGGGGTTCTTCTTACCATGATGGAGGAATAGCCAATCCGCTCGGCGGCGTCGGGCTCTTCTCGGTGGAATTAGGATGGTGAAGCTAGGGTTCCTAGTAGTGCAGCAGTTCGAATTAGAGCTAGGTGAAGGAGGCAAGGGTAGGGGTGCGGTATTTATGAGTCTGTGCGGCTTGGGGAGCATGCTACTAGAAAGGAACGAGGAGAGGGACACGGTCATGGCTTCAGAGTCCGGTGCGGCTATGTCACAAGGTGGAAGACGACTGACAGGTGAGGCCAGGCTATCAGTGGGAAAGGGAAGGAAAGAGGAGCGCAATGTGGTGTGGGCTGCTGAGCTACGAAGCTGGTCGCTAAATGGGCCGCTGCGAGAGAACCAGGGGAGCGGGGTAGTCCAAGAGCGAGGACGAGGGGTGGCTGGGACTGTGGGAGAGCGGGAAGCAGAGCTGGGCCGAACACGTGGAGGAACAGAGGTAGGCCGGGGAAATGAAACGACCGAGCTGGGCTCGCATGGGAGAAAAAGGATGGGAAGGAGCAGGCTAACTGTTGAGCCGAAAGAGGGAGGAGTGTTTTTCCCATTTTTCAATTTTGAATCCAAATTCAAATATGACCAAAGTCAAATTCAAATGGGGTTTCAAACACACTTTTCAATTCAAACAAAATGAACAATTTTAGTAAGTTTTCAAACATAAATTTATAGAACTTTTTAAATTCTTTTATTCTTAAATTTTCTTTTCTTTTTCTGAACTCTATTTTTGAATCCATTTTTAAGAAAAACATTTTAAATAAATTTGAATTTGGATCAAACCACTCATCACAAAATAAATATGCAACAGCAGGAATGCACAAACATGTTTCTAAACCTTATAATAAATTTTAATTTTATGAAATTTTTTATTTCCTATGTTTTCATGAGCGCATAAATTCCAAATTAAATAATTTTAGCCCTATTTCAAGAGAAGCAAATTTTAGGGTGTTACATATGCTCATAAAGTTTTAGGCCAATTCATCAGTATTTGAACTTCTAAATCCATACTTGAAGGCAGCCAATTCAGCATTTAAATTTTCTGGACAGATTTGATAATTCCTAATTCTTCTCTTCTTCTTGTCAAATCTTGAGGTGAATTTGGTTGAGAATACTCACAAGATATTATTTCCAGTCATTTCTCTTATTGATACTTGTAGTCTTGTGAATTCTTCTAATATAGCTTATTCAACTCAACCTCAAACTTGATTTTATCCAAACTGAGAATTTGGTCTCTTTAGCCTCTAGCAACCTCATCTTTCTTCAGATGGAGAGTAACCATGGGCTTATGATTTATTTAGTTAAACAAGACAACCTCTTTTTCTTGATTTTCTATAAATAAGCTTCAACACAAGAAGGCATTAGTAACACAAACACTAGTTTCTCATTTAGTAACTTTTCATGTGTGGAAGACAAATGTGTTACTAAAATATAGAAACCTCATAATATGGACTAAATCTCCCTTAAACCCTCATGCACATTCTTTATAATGGAATGGAAATGTAAACATGCATAGTTGGTCAATTAAGTCCAAAAGGGTAGATTTAAGCCATATTATGGTGAGTGGCTAAAATAGATGAATCAATTCTAAATTAACTAGAGAGAGAGAGAGAGCATATCACATAGTTTTGGATTGATGATCTTCCTATGATAGAACAATCCATTTGAGAAACACATTCTCATTTAGTGAGACTACACAAATCACTTAGAGAGAAAGATTAGTCTCACAACACTAGTCATAGAGTAAATTTCCTTTTGATAAGTGCTCTAAGTATTTAAATTTCTCACATAACACTTTATTCACTTAAGAACTTGGGATTTCACTCTATGTCTAGGTTATGGCAACAATAGTGTAATCAAATTGAAGTATGCCAATAAATACTTACAATTTTTTAGCATGTAGAATGCCATAAGATGAGAATGATAATTTGGCAATCTACCATATGATAAGATTTCATCAAGTAGAGGTTTCTTGAATTGTGAGTGATAAGCATCTCTACTTTAATTTAAGCTTGATTCTTTATTCTTGGCTTTCTTGAAATTTATTTACATCCTCCAATGTGAGCCAAGTTTCAAAATCCTTTAAACCAACTCATAGTATGTATGAACATAAAACTTGCTTCATCTTGATATTCTTGGTTTGAAGTCCACAAAGGAAACCCAAGTCATGTATGTTGCTTGGTATGGATGATCAATTCAATTCCAATCATACTTTTCTTCCAGAATGACCAATAATCAATGTATATCCTCAAGTGCTTTATTTTCCTAAGTGGCTACACAAGACACAAAGGAGTAAAATTTGAAAATATCATGCACTTGTGATTTTAGAGATTACCACTCCTTTTCAATGTTTTGGTGAGCTTTTGGTTGTGGCACTAGAGATTGGTCTTGAGTTGACCTTCCATTTGAGTTTCATCTTCTTCTTGTTCAAGGATGTGTTGTAGGTTTTGTCCTTGAACTAGACTGTTGAATCAGCTGCTGCTGACTGTGTAGGTGCGGCACTACCGCATGTAGGAGTTGCAGTAGGTGTTTGCTGCAGTGTAGCATCAGGTATGTCAGCAAAAATAGGTGCAGCAACAACTTGAGGATCCTCCTCTGTAGTGGCCTAGATTTCTTGTGGTCTAATATCACCAATAGCCATTAGCTTGATTGCTTGCATGGTGGTTCCTCATTTCCTACACCATGAAGAAGATTTTGCTCTACTAGAGAGCCATTAAAAACATCATATGGCAAATGATTCATTAAACTTGAAATACTCTAGCCACTCTTACCAATCACAAACACACACATATTTATGAACTACTAGAGACTACACAAGTCAAGTGGCTAGCTAGGAAGAGTTAGGTACTAGTTACCGAGGTGAGTATAAAGTTAGAAATATATCCATCAAGTTGTCATTGGGTCAATCTTGAGAAAATAGACAATATGAATAATATTAATAGCTTCAGATGATATTTTCAATTAACTTGCTCAAGCACCCCAAAGCTTCATACCACCTTCAAGTACCTACAACACTTATCAAGCACAACTTGGTACCCAAACTATGTTGGGTCCATCAAAGTTAGTCACAAGAGACTTAGGCACCCAAATGGCCTTTGTGCTAGCACGTGGTGAACAAATCACCTTTCTAGCACTAGTGTTATTTTTGGGCCTCCTAAGCAAATTTGAATCAATTGATGAGTTGAGCTTAGGAGTGTTACCTATGGGGACAATCCATACTTAGGTATCCCTTTCCTCTGCAAGTGTAGCAAATGCGGCGCTTGATCTTGTAAGACATCTTTTTATCTTGCTTCTTGTTTGCTACCTTGCTAATGAGCCTCTTTCTTGATGACACTGGGCTTTCACTTTTCTTGTTAGAACATGAGCCAATTTCATGTCCCATCTCATTGCAACCATAACACTTCCTCTTGTCTTCTTCTTTGGAAGTGTGGCTTGGTCATCAACCTTATTGGAACACATAGAGGCATTGTGTCCCATGTTGGAACACTTGAGGCACTTGACATGAGCCATCTTCTTCTTCTCTTGAATCTTACTCATGCCTTGGTTTTCTTTCTTCAAGGAGAAATCTCTTACATGAGAGTCTTATTTGGTTGAAGTTGTACCTTGGTGGCCTTGGGGACTTTGTTGTTCTGCCCAGGTGCGGCACTACCACATTGTGATGCGGCACTACCGCATCTTGGAACCACTACAGCCTTGAGCTAAACTGCTGCATTTTGGATAGATTGAACTTCTTCAAATTTCCCCTTGACTGTGGCACTGTTGGACTTGTGTCTTTCTTGATGGGGCTTGATACATGCTTCGATTGATCCCTTCTCAAGCTTCTTCACCATGTCTTTATGGTTATCTTGAGAAGGTTGAGCATTGCACTTGCCCTTCCATTAAATCAAGTCCCTTCTTAGCCTCTCAACTTCTTCCTTGAGCTCTTCATTTTCTTTTTTAATGGAATCATCACAAATTTCTACTAGTATATGCTCAATGGAAGGTTTGCTTGCTTGATAGCAACAATTGTTAGCACATGATAAAACAAATAGAACTTGTGTACATGTGCACTTGTGAGTGTGAGGTTGATATCATTTTACCATTGTTACCACAACCTCATGAGGAATTTCTAGCATGACATGAGAATCCATAAGCTTCTCATGAGAGCACAAAAGCTCATCATGATCTTCTTGTAAGATCTCATTCTTGCTAGTGAGCCTTTCCATCTTGTCCTTGAGCACATAATTCTCATCTTCTAATTTGGCAACACAAGATAGAGAGTTAATAGTACGGGTTTGCTCAATTGACAAGTTTTTATACCTTTCGACCAAACTAGCATGAGAGCACTTAAGCTTTTCATGCTTTTTGGTCAACTTCTCCAAGCATTTGATCTTATTGATGAGAAACTCTTCTTACTCGTGAAGTGTTTCTTCTTGCTCTTGAATTTTCTCTATGAGCTTGAGCACCATCAACTTGTCTTTCTTGGTTAGACATGCCAAGTATTGATTGAACTCATTATCATCACTTTCATCTTCACTCTCACTCTCACTTTCACCTTCACTCTCACTCTCACTTGCCACATTCTTCTCTTTCTTTGCCATGAGACCCAAATGAGGAGTGGCATAGAGAGTTGAGTTTCTTGGTGAGGTGGATTCGTCATTTGGCCTCCACCAATCACAAGTTTCTTCTTCCTTCAAAATATTAGTCTCACAAGAACTAGAGGAAGTAGAAGTACCACATGTAAAAGCATTGTTCTCACCAACCATTTCATTACCTTCCATTAAGTCATATGTTGGTGAGAAAGTAGATGTGGCATGATCACTTGGACCTTTTGGGAGAATCACTTGAGGCACTTCATTTGTCGGTGAAGTTGAGCACTCCTCAAGTGGTTCCTCAAATGATAGCAACTTCTCATTACATTTGGACTTGTCATATTTTTCTTTGAGTGTGGTCCAAATGATATGAGCATCATCAAGTGGTTCATCATCTCTAAATATGACGGCATCAAAAACATCTTCACTCAAAGCACTAAATAAGACATTAGTAGCTTGAGCATTGTGTTGTAAATATTTTACTTCCTCTTTAGATAAGATGTCCAAATCATCACTAGGAGGTAAAATGCTCATATCTACAATTCGCTCAATATGACGACCCATGGCCCTAAAAATATCAAGCACACTAGCAAACCAAGATGCATAATTTGAGCCATTTAAGATTAGAAGTTCTAGAGATACCTCCTCACTTGTCTACATTGTCTCTCAAGACGGTTAAGCCCTAAATTGAGAGCCTAGCTCTGATACCAATTGAAAGGACCTTGATGTCGCCTAGAGGGGGGTGAATAGGCCTATTTAAAATAAACTCACAATGGAAGTTAAATTGTAGGTGCAGCACTACTGCTCCCAAGGTGCAGCACTACCACACTGTGACACTGCCTCACTAAAAGTGCGGCACTGCTACTCCTACAGACAAGCTCGAACTATAATTCAAAAACTACCCAAGAAAAAGTAGATCGAGCAAATTACTAATGTTCTTGGGATAGTGTAGAGCCTATTCCACCACCAAGATATTGGCGGAAGTGAATGAGCAAGTAGATCAGGACCAAACCCTAGAATCACCACAAATACAAGTATAGCAATGCAAATCACAAGAGCACAAGTGACACACCGATTTATCCCGTGGTTCAGCTCGCCACTAAGGCTTGCCTATGTCCACGTTGTTCAGGTAGCCATAAAGGCTTTGGTCTCTTTCAACCTTATCCTTGTTCTCAAGTCAAGAGAATGAACTCTTGAGATGAGGAGTGATTTCACTAGTTGATTGGGGTAATTATAAACCTCCTGAGGCTACCACACAAGTTCGCAAGCTCCACGGGTGATGCTCTTGCCGGCCAGGAGCAAGCTCCAAGAGTAACAAACACAATCCACTGGCTTGAACATGAATCAAGTACTCTAGGAGATGAAGAACAGTTAGGGCTGCTCTCTAATACAGTTTGAAGGCTCAAACTCTCTTGAATTTGGAAGAGAATCAAAGAGAGAAGCTTGAGAGTCTCCAATGGTGAGTGAGGGAGAGAGAGCATCTCTTTTCTATTTTTGACGAGCTAGAATGAGCAGGAGGTTTAAGAGAGCCATTGGGAAGGAAGAGAAGGGGTATAAATACCCCTTGCTCCCAATGGTCAGTTCAGTCATGGCAGTGCCATGGCTAAACTGCGACAGTGCCTCGCCTAAACTACGGTAGTGCCTCAGTGCGATAGTGCCTCACCTGTCAGGCAACACAAAAGATAGGATTGCAAAGCTTGTTGTCTTGGCTAAGGCTTTAAGGATATTTGGTGGGTAAATGAGCACTTGGTTGCATATTAAAGCTTGTGCATTGTATCCCCCTTTATAGTATGGCTTTTCTTAAACTCAAATTCAAAATATCAAAGAATTTAAACACCTTTAAGATGGTCACCGCATCCTTTTTATAATTGGGGGTTCCACCATCGAATGTATTGTCCTCATTCCCATTATACCTTGAGCATGTGACTTGAACCATTTCAACACATGTGAGTTCAATCCATGGCTTGAAGTCACTTCCAATAATGATTTGATTCTTAACACAGTATGACTCCTCATAGCACGATTAGTTCCTCGAATCAATGCAAGTACTCTCTTCTTCACCTTAGCCATTGTACCTTGGTCCTCAAGCCATCGCTTGCACTTCACCTTTGCTTAGTCCCTCAAAGCCATTTCCTTGCTATCTTCACCTTATCAAGCCATACTCAAGTCACATCATATTAAGTATCCATTGAAAAACCATTTCTTCAAAATTGTGATCCTTGCTTGAATATCTTCTAGATATGAATGTTGAGATCAATCAAGTTTTAGTTTGATTGACATAAAGACATATATGAATCAACATCAATATGGTCAAGCCAATTCATGATTCTTTATATCCTCTTTATTTTGGCTTGACACTCGTAATACTCACTTCAATATCTATCTTCATACTTCTATCTTGATCAAAGCAATGCAAAGTGATTTTCCAACTCTTTATCCATACAAGCAAACCAACATACAGACCGACTTATATCCAATATGAGTTGTGTCCTTTGTCATTTAAACCTTTGCTTGGTATTTCTTCACTTATGCATTCTTGACTCATTCTTCAATCCTTGATCAAAGCTAATCCACTATCAAACTCTTTTTGTTCATGCAAAGTAAGCCATTATTGAGACCAATCCAAAATCATCAACTCATGTCTCTTTTAACATTTGTCAAATATGCTTGCTTTGTCATGGTACTATGATATTACTCAACATAGAAGCCATTTCATCAACTCCATTTGTATTGTTGTCTTTCTCTTGAACTATATTCTTTCTGTGATCTTCCAACACAATAATACACAATTTGGCCTTGATTTGAACATTATATGGAATATCATCAAGTTTGCCTTCTTGTTGAACCTATATACACTTCTCATTCCACAGTCCACAAGTGTATGCAATAAACTCAATTTCCTATTCAACACTTAGCAAACTTGTTAGACCTTTAATGGTGTTGTCATTCAGTTCACCAAAACACACTAAAGGGCTAGATGCACTTACAAGGTGTAAGTATGCGGTGTTCGCATCCCCGTCGCTGAGTTGGCGGATGCGTGATCTCTGCCTAGCCATGGTCTGCTCCAATGAAGACAGTCCTAGACATCTCATCTTTAGTCTTTTCTGTAGGGCATTTTCTGATTGAGAGAGATGGCACCGCTCTTGTGTAGAGTCCAGTCACAGCACTAATTCTCTGGCCATGAGTAGTTGTGCTTTGATCTTGCTAATTCTAGATGCCGACCAACTCTATAGTTGGCACACCATTGCTCAAAGAATGTGGTCGAGTCGAGCCAATAAATCTGAATCCGTGACCGGCCTCTACCAATCCTGTGTGATGATGTTGATGTAGTCATTGAACTTTGGCCAAAATAGCTTGAAGTGGAACCAAGCCTTTGTCATCTGGTCGAGGTTGGTCTGCAAGAGCAATGCGTAATGATCTGAAGCATCAGAGCCCAATCCGCATAGATGCGCATTGGGGAACATGCTCTCCCAATCGTCGAGCCGCACAAGCATGGGGTTCTCTCTTTCATTGCTCCATGTAAAGCACCTACCATGAAGATGGAGGTCTTGCAGCTCCAATGTGGCTATTGTCCGTCTGAATCTGAGAAGGTTAGCCCTATCCACCTTGTCGTTGCTCTTATCAGATTCATTGAGGATGATGTTAAAGTTGTCGGTTAGTGCTGATGGCCCAGGGCATGCATCCCTGATGGCCTCAAGATCCTTGAGGAATAGAAGCTTGTCTACGTCCTCTTGTGGCCCATACACAAAAGTTAGCCACCATTTGGTCATAGCTTCCCCAACGTTTGGGAGCTAGACCGAAACCATGATCACGTAACACCCGATGAGGACGTTGCTAAAGTTGACATCTGGTTGGTGGCCTACAATGAGGATGCCACCACGAGTCTCAGACACCAGCAAGTAAGCGTACTCTAAAAATGATATGCCCAACATCGAGGACAACAATGTTTGGGGGATTACATCTAGCTTGGTTTCTTGTAGGCAAACTATGGTAGGCCTAATGTTGTCGACTAGCGTGCGTACAGTGTCCCACCGTGTTCGCGCATTGAGGCCATGCACGTTCCATGATAATATTGTTGTATTATCCATTGTTGTGGACGCCTGGTTTGATCAGGGCTTATGATCAGGCCACCATGGCGAGGGGCCAATAAGTCATTCGACCAGATTTAGGTTTGGTTGCCGAGAACAGCTCATCCATGGCCACCACATCAGCATCCATCAGGTTCTTATTGAAGAAGGCGTTGAAGGATTGCCCATCCACTGAGGATGGCTGTGCATTAGGGTGGTGAACCCCATCTTCTTCTTCATGACGAGCACTTCTCCCCTCTTCGGCACTAGAATGTGTCCCATCTGTTGAGCCATGATGCGCTGGCTTCATATTGGGATGGTCACTTTCTTTGCTAGTGGCTTCTGCTTCGATGGCGACCCGATCAGTGGCATCGGCCGCTTCCATTGCACTTTGTTGGCAAATTTGGTGAGGCACCGCGCCGCTTCTCTAGGAGTGGGCGTTGGCTCCCCACATGAACTGGGGGTCACAATTGGGGTTGAGTTAGTGGTGCCCAGTGTTGATTGGCCTGGCGTCTCCTGTGCCCTAGGCATCGGTGCATCGCAAGGAGGGGTGTCATGGCCGATGGTGGGTACCGTCTCGATAGCTGTCGGGTTGTAGGCCTCAGCTGCTTCAGCTTCTGTGGCAAGCTCAGCTACTTCTGCTTCCGTGGTGGGCTTGCAGGCGCCTATCTGCTCGGGTTGTTGTGTAGTACTCTTGTTTCCGACTGAGCCCTAGACCGTCCCTTCCTAGCTATCTGCCCCTGCACAGTCTGGCTCAACGTAGAGGCCACCGCTATTGCTGAGACACTTTAGTGAGTCATTTTTGCTAAGGAGCCCTGCCTCAAGGACCATGGGGTCTGAGGCTAGTTGTCCTCCCGTGCAATTTTGGCGTCTTCGTGCTGGCCGAATTTGAATTGGCATTCGTCATTAGCAGCAGGTTTGTTTTGTTCCTGAGCTTGAGACCCTTCCTCTCTTGTCTCATTCGCACCCGTACAGGGAACGGTGCTCTGCATGATGTGGTCAAGGTGGGCACCCAGGGCCTCTTTCTTTTTAGTTTTGTTAGACAGGGTGGTAGTTCTACAGTGGGATGCATGGAATGTACCACCACCGCTGGCAATGGCGGGTGGCTCATCGTCGATGGTTCCCCAATGGCACCGAAACCCCTAGATGCGCGGTCTAGTGCCTCTAGAGAAGTGGCGGCGGTCTGGGTTCTCGTCAGGGCCACTGTCCCCGTCGTCCAACTCCATCGGCGATGGCGGCGGGGACGGGTTCTCCAGGTCAAAGTCTGTGATGCTTTGGACGTGCACTAGGATGCAATAGCCTAGGACATCTTTCTGCCTGATGTACGGCGGAAGGTTCCCAAAGGTGGGGTTGGCCGCACCACCGACATGGACGACCTCGTTCTTGGTGATGTGAAGCCAAACAACCTTGGGGATGGCCCTCGGGTTGCATGTCCATGCCGATAGCTTGTAGGTCAAGAGGTTTGCCTTGGTGGACGATTGCTGGTTGACGGTGTGAATCCAGCAGCTTGGAGCCAGGATCTTGGTGCTGTGTCCTCAGCCTAGGCGGGAGGCATACCTTCAAGCTCGATCGCCACCTTGAACTTCATGGACGACACCTCTACGTGCGCTAGGCGCGTCCAAGGACGCACCACTAGCAATGTGCCAGGGAGTGGCAACGGTGTTGCCCCCAGGATCAGGTCCCGTGTCACTTGCGATCTGCGCTGAATGAGGAAGTGTTCGGGGTAGAATGGCATGACGGTGAAGGAAGCCTCCTCAATGCCCGTGAAGCACATGGGAGGCATTGGCGGCAGACACCTCGCAGGTCGCATCCGTTGCCATTGCGGTGATGGCGAAGCGTAGGCCAGCTTCGGCGTCGTCGATGACCATGTTGCGTTGAATTATGCATGCGCTCTCTCACTGCCGCTTCTCGGGATGGCCGGGTGGCAGAGGGTCGTACTCCTTGGGCATTGGACTCCCTACGGTAGCTTGCGATGGGCTATTCGGCGGTGTCGGTCCGCTAGCCTAGGAACCCACCGGTGTGCCTTCGCTTCCTAGGCCAGGTCGCGAGCGGATGAAGTGGTCCTACGCCCTGTGTTGCTGCCGTCATTGGCCAGCGATCTTGGGCACTTGCAATCCCAAGCGAGATGCCGGTAGCCATGGCACCAGAGGCATCGTAGTGGCCGGCAGCATGTGGCAATCCGGTGGTTGAGGGAGAGGCAGTTGAGGCACTTGTCTCGCATGTCTTCGGGGATCCTCCTACGGCGGCGTGGTGGGCGGGTGTGAGCGCCCACTACTGGGGCATCGTTGCGGCCGCTTGGTGACCAGGGGAGTACCTCACGCCATTCGTTCGCATCCGGAGGTGAGATGCAATGGCGTCCCCTCAGTGGGGGATGAGGTCCGAGGCGGTCATACGTAGGTACCCGGTCGTTGTCATTGACGCGACGCCCTAGGCGTTGAGTTGCCGGTACACGGCCACTGTCGTCGACGCGTGGTCCCAGGCGTTGCGTGACCGGGATGCGCCTGTGGTCCTAGCTTGGGTCGGCCATGTGCGCCGGACACCGAGTCTTCCTCCTGAGCTGCCCCCGCTTGCGACGTGGTGGACGGCTCTGGTCCTCCTCTAGCCCAGCCTCCGCCGGCTACTCATCGACGGCACAGGTGTGAGGCTGGGTACTTGTCCTTGCTTCCATGCCTGCCTGTGCCGGAGAGCTTCGGCAGACGACGTTGCGGTAGGAGGGCCGCATCGGCTGTGCGGACTCAATGTCGGTGTCAGAGTAGTCGGTGCAGACAGAGTCCTCGGACCATTGCGTGGCCTTGGATCGCCCAGGTGTGTCGGAGGGGAAGAAAGGCATCGCGTGAGGGGAGAGGGTGGCTAGTCCCTTACCTTTTGGAGAGGCCGAGGGGGGCTGGTGGCCGGCGACGCCGAGGTGGCGGCCGGCGGGCTAGTGGAGGTGGGCGGAGGGTTGGGGAGGGGGCTAGGTGGGGGGAGAGGGAGGTCTCCATCCCCTTTCTGACTACCAGAGCCTGCCCAATTGGACAGAATTGGTGGAGGCATTGTTGTAAATATTCAACTATAGCACATTTATAATTCTGCTATAGCTTCTTTTAAGGGTCTACAACTAACTATAGCTTTTTGTTGTTGTTGTAACTAAATGTGGTAGGATGCTATTTAAATATGTTTGGAGAAACACAAGTCAAAAACACAACCAGACCCAGGTGAGTTTGTTGCTAAAACACAACCAGACTCTGGGTCTTCATTTTGGTTTTGTGGGTGTTTTTCTATTTTGTTGGTGTTTTTATTTGTACTGATCTCTTGCATGATAGGACCCCCAACACACCAAATATACACTCGACGTCCTCCCTCACCATTTCTCAAAGCTTTAGAAATTGTGAAGTGTACTCTTGTTACCTTCAGGATTTATTATTGTTTTGACAAATAATCAAATATGGACCATGAGACATGTATGCCAAGGCATTACACAAGCATGACTATGGGGTTGCAGTCATGGAAGTCTCTATTCGTTAGTGTTTATTACCTTTTTTTTTCTTTGTGAATCTATTGCATGACAGGATCATGGGTTGTACGACTCTCAACTAATGCTTGCACCTTGACAACATAGTATGCGACACATGGCACGTGAGGTGTTCAAACAAGATATCTGCAAAGTACCGCCGATTTGGCGATTTCATTCATGCAGCATAGCATCAAGCAACCAACATGGTTGGACAGATTCAGATAGCACTCTAAAATTGAACTATAAGTCTATGACCTAAGAAGAGACGTTTGTTCGTCCCGACAGGAAGATAATAGTTTCATGAGAGCTAACATCCATAAATAACATGTTTTTGGAAGAGCTACATGCAGAGGGGCACTGATGGTGAGTCACTTTAACTGTAACATTTCTCTCAATCCTAGGTGCCATCAAGCAACTATGGCATATGCTCTGCATGATGAAATGGAATCACGGTGCCAATCACTTCCACCACCCTCCGTCCCACATGCCGTCAAACTGTCATCAAAAGATAAAATTGTTAGTTTGAACCATTTTCAGTTAGGCCCCCAAGAAGGCATAAACACCAAAGCTATCATCCAAACTCCAAATAAGCATATGGATATTACTACCTACAGTCAAAAATACTTAACATGTTTTACTTTTCATGGTCTTCTATACCTGTCTTTGACCGCTAATATCTTCAAGAATGTGTTCTTAAAATCCTTCAAACTTATGACATTTTTGCAAATGTTTTCTAATACAAATCTAGACATATAGCTTACGTGTTTCCAAAGTAGTTTTTAAGGTTTGACCTCCTAAACAATAGAACTAAAATGGACAAAAAATCCCTAATCGACCAACTGATATATGAAGTACCTCTAGAAATGACAAAATGTGCTACGAAGTAACCCAGCTTTCATAAAATTGTAATGAAAAAGCAACCATGTGTTGGGTTCATCAGCATTTTAATTAGTCACAAGTTCGTCTATCTACATATTTCCAAATATGGCAGACCTCAAGAATCAGTTGAAAAACTCAAAATCATATTGAACTGTCGTGCTAAGCAAAATAACAAATATTGGTCATCGTACAAAAGTCCTAACTCGTAGTATCATTTTAAGTTCCTTTTTGTAGCTCACCAAATGATTCTAATTTGTTAGTACAGTTTGCTAGTGATCGGATGTCAGAACTACGTTTAGGTTTCTAAAGATTAACATTTTCCAGTGTGGTGCACCGTGTACCAGATGCCATACAACATTAAGGGAAGAACGATCAAATAGAATGTGCTGATTAGGTATGATACACAAAGAATCCTAATGTCAGCCAAGAAAGCTTCTTCATGCAACTTATATATATGCCATGACAAGTGCTGAAACAGTGTAAGCATGCTTTGACACGCGAGCCATGTAGAGAACCCTGTTACGCTATGAGGACAAGAAGCATTGTCCTAGTTGAAATAGAGTTTACATCAAGAAAATGGTGTAGGTATTAGTTGAAGCAAAAGATGCGAAATAACAGGTTTGGACGAGGGCAATTTGATGGCAGTTTTGCAAGCTGAAAGCAAATATTACTGATGATGCAGGATCACCATTGAGTAAATTATGTTTCTTCCCATTCTGATCATCAGAAGATTTCGAACCCTTTGTGCCACCCTACAAGATGTTCGAAAAAGTAGTACAGAATTCAGTCAATCGTCATACAAAAAGACAATGAATTACCACCAGTCACAAAGATATGCAAAGATTACCTCTGTCTTCAATGCCATCAAGGATAATAAACATTCAATGTTCGTGGTCCATGGCGAAAATAAAAAACAACCCATCAGCATATATAGGAGAAAATGATTCTGTAAGGAAACAACTTGATGCTATAGCTAATGATAAGTCTGGAGGACAATGCAAGATTACAGGTGGAAATCACGCACTAGGAGAGAAACGGACTGTACTCCCGGTTCTCAACCCCCTTCAGTCCCGGTTTTGGAACCGGGAGCACGAATTCGGGACTAAAGGGCCCCTCCTTTAGTCTCGGTTTCTCGCCCGAGGCTACCTTTAGTCCCGGTTGGTAATACCAATCGGGGCTAAAGAGGCCTCCCGGCCTGGCCACGTGGGCCGGCCCTTTAGTCCCGGTTGGTATTACCAACCGGGACTAAAGATTTTTTTTTTTCTGGTTGGTATTTTCAATTGATGATTCGTTTTGGTTTTTTTTGCTACATGACCTCCATCCTATATGCATCTGTCTTGATGAACTCACTCAAGATCTTCGCCTCCGAGAGTCCGAGTATTGTGAGTACCCAAAATCCATCATCTCATCAAGCAACTCATACTGTAAGCACAAAATGGGCGCAGTGTCAACTCTTGAAGATTGGGTAGCTTCATGATTGCAGGAAAACTATCCTTTGTGATCTGCAACACAAGATACGTTTCCATTTTATTATTACTCCAGCACAATATGCCCTAAGCACTAACTGAATAATAAATTAGATGCAAATATGTACTAGTAACTAGCAAAGGGAGTAACTGAAGCCCATTTTTTTTAGGGAAACCGAAGCCCATTTTGCTCGGGTGAATTAAAGAGGAACCTGGATGTCTTATCAAATCAACAAACGTACTAGAAGGAAACAAAAGAGAGAATCATCCAAGAAACAAGCAGAGCACCAAAAAAACCTAAGCGCTCACCATGGTGTAGGAGAGATCTAGGCTGGTCAGCTTCCTGCACTTGAGCGCGAGGAGCTGGATCCCCAGATCCGAGACCCCAAGGCACCACTTGAGCGAGAGCTCTCTCAGCTCGGTGCACACGACGGCGACACATCCGAGCCCCATGTCAGTGAGCGGCTTCCACCTTGCCAGCGAGAGCCTCCTGAGCCCCCTCGCCCGCCCCACCTCGGCAGCAGCGGCGGCCCCGAGGTCGACCCCATTGGAGAGGTCGAAGCGAAGGACTTGAGCACCCGCGGGTCGGCCTGGGATCCGGAAACTGCGCTGCTTGGTTGGATCGGAAGCGGGGAGGAAGAAGGGGTATATAGGAGGGACCTTTAGTCCCGGTTGGATACAACAACCGGTCCCGGGATACAACAACCGGGACTAAAGGTCCCTTTCTAGTCCCGGACGGAGCCTTCAGCCGGGAGTAGACTTTTACTCCCGGTTGGAGGGACCAACCGGGAGTAAAAGTTAACATTTAGTCCCGGTTGGTAGCTTCAACCGGGACTAAAGGTCCCCTGCAGCAAAAGCCTGCCGCAGCAGCCGTTGGGCAGGGACCTTTAGTCCCGGTTAGAGCTACCAACCGGGACTAAATGTTTCTCTAGTCCCGGACGCGAAAAATACCGGGACTAAAGCCAAATTTCGAAGTGGATCAAAAGTCGTTTCTCTACTAGTGACGCAAGTACAGGCGACATTGACAGTAAGAAGACTTATTTAGCTTAGCCATGGTAAGATATTCATTTATCCAACAATCTAATTGCTAACCCACAATTTCTCAACCAGCATGCATCCAGATGCTTTGTGTTGGAAAGCAGGCACTCTTGTAGTTGAGTGAGCTCACATTTTTCACCACAAAGTCAATAATGACAGTGTGTAGACTATATATAGACCTAGAAATTTTCAGGGAAGTTTACTGTTGACAATTTTTCCAAACCATTCAGAGACATAATGCAGTTTAAACCAACCCATGTGATGCTGCAAATAACACACTAAAGTCGATCCCTTGAAGAGTACACTCTCACATCAACACCCCCTTTGCATGAATACAACAAGACACAATCAATTTCCAAGACACATCAGCATCAGTATACCTAGTTACCACCAAGGTTTTCATTTTCGAAAATTAAAATTTATCGGGGGTCACAGATAAAGAGGATAAACATGATATATCGTAAATATCGGACTAAATTCAAATAAAATTTAATTTGAATTTAAGTAAATTTAAATAAATTTAAACAAAATTTGTACGAAAAAATATAGATATTTTCTTATTGGCACCTACGGATAAAAAGGATACATCGGAAATATCAGGAGATTTCGACCTAAAAAGGAAACCATGGTTACCACACCCATGCTCGCCTATGAGAGACTCAAGTAACTATAACCAGGCACTCGAAATCGAGGGCCTGGATTGCAGCCTGGCCAGTCAAAGTTGCCTGGGCAAGGGCAACAAAACCAAACAGGCCCAATGTGTCGATGACTCCACAATTCAAATGAACATGTAGAGCCTCTAGGTCTAAGTCAGGCATCCTAAACACGCAAATATTGTGCCTTCGCAGTTGAACACATAATATAATGAATACCGAGTAAACAGGATTACAGGAGCTGGAGGAAAGAGGAGGAGGTTTGAACGATACCTCCCGATACTTCATGAGGTAGAGCATGAGGGGCTCCACGTATTCCACGAAACCAAGCGTGCCCAAGGACCAGATGATGTCGTCGCCGTTGATGCTCTTTCGCCCCTCCTCCTTGCATTTGTGACTCGCTCTGCAGAGATCAAAATCACGGACGACTCGATCAGAGGCACGGATCGGATCACGGGCGGGGGCACCGGGCACTGACTCGCTGGTGACGAAGCTGATGAACTCGGAGACGCACTCCTGGACGGACTCCTTGGCGTCCTTGGCGATCTTGCGGTTTTCCGGCACGGCGCTGCGCATGACGCTCCTGATGTTGTTGATCGGCAGGAAGGGGGGTCCAGCTCCTTCCGCCCGCCGCTGCCGCTCCGTCGTCGGCCTCCGCTTCCGACATACCGAGACCCTGGCCGCCGCCATGGTGGCGCCGTGAGACGAGATCGGAACCCAGACGACGACACGTCGACACGAGAGAGAGAGAGAGAGAGAGAGAGAGAGAGAGAGAGAGAGGCTCGGTGTTTCGGAGGTGCGGCAGTGGTTTACCTCTTGGCTGGAGATGGACACGGTGATCGATGGGGGAAGATGGCCGGATGGACGACGGAGATGGCGGAGGGGATCAGCGCCGTTGGTTGCTCGGAGGCCGCCACCGGCCGCCTGATGGTGTGGCGATCGATCGAGGATCGTGGTGCGGCTGCTGATGTTTACATTCTTTTTTTTCTTCTTCTTCTCGCTTCCGTTCCCTAGCCATGCAAGTGGGTCGATTTTGGTTCATCCAGTGCGAAGCCCACTTAACCCAATGTAAAGAATCTGAGTATTGGGTTGACCCAAAAAAAAAACCCAACAATAACTGGGTTACCCAGAAACACCAGACATCCCTCCCTCCGAGTGCAGCGCCACCACGTAGTTGGCTGCCTCTTCCAGCAGCATGCAGACGGGGGCGAGGCACAGCAGCATGCAGACAGCTCCTGCACCTTGCCGGCCGGCCTTGCTTTTGATGGGTGGTGGCCAGGCCACCTGCTGCTGCTACGGCTGTCAATGGTGGAGGCACGGACAGCTGCAGATCGAAAGCAGAGAAGAAACATACGCACAGCTGCGGGACTAGGACTAGCCAGGCGATGGCGCAGACGAGGCGAGGCGAGCGATGCAGCGCGGAGGCCGTCTTGACATCACATCACGGCGGCGGCGCATCCCGGCCATGCCTGTGCCCCACGGCGGCGCATCTTGGCCACCCCTGCGCCCCACCGGCTGCGCGTCCCGGTCCCGGCTGCGTCCCGGCCAGGCTCGCACCCCGACGGCGGCGGCGCCCGTGGCCCTTCCCGGCCGCGCGTGCTCTTCCCCGGGCGGTCCTCGCGCCCGCGCACTCCTTCCCGACCCCGAGAGAGGGCGGGCGAACATGGAGATGGCGATGAGGGCGGGCACAGTGGAGTTTGCCAGCGGGAGCTCGGCGTCGGGCGCGGCCCAATAGGTAACCCAATGACCCACACTGTTATACCTAATTTGGCACCATAAATAATACTAGTAAATTAGTGGGTTGGTCCTATAGAGTTTTAACACTAGAATTATCAAGTTGGGTAATGGGTCGTTGGGTTTGACCCAAGAAAATCTGCATCTCTACCATTCCCTTCTGGGCTTCCACGTTTTTTTAGAAAAAAAAGCCTATTGGTGCCCGATTGTGTACGTGGACTCAGGCCCATTGATTTCTCCATGGGCCCTGCGGAATGGACGGCCTAAGAAACGGACTGGATCGAAAATGAGATGAAAATAGGCCCATTCTTTCGAAACTCTAACAGAGGGCGGGCCTTGAGCGCCGTTGGTGAAGGAAGGAAAAGAAAGGGAATACCAAGTCCAAGGCACTATGGCAGCGATGGAGGCGGCCGGCGGCACTATGCCGGAGTCACTGACGATCACGACAGTTCCGCTCACTTTTTCAGCGCCGTGCGGCGGCAGTTGTGTATGTATTAATGTATATTCTAGGTTTTTTTCTCTTTTTTTGTTTTTATAGTAACCTTTCGATTTATAAGTTGATCCCAAACAAGTTATGTAAAAAATTATTAGATGACAAAACTTTAGGTGTATAAGTCATGTCATTTGTGAAATTATTATATAAAAATGATAATACTTGGCCACGTGCGTCCGTCCCGTCCAGATGCGGCTCATCCTCATCCACTCATCCGCTCGTTCTAAAAAAAATACTGTGCTTATCCGCTCATCCGTCCGTCCCGGCGTGAGTGCGTGGACACACATACGTCCGCCCCAATCCGCCCTGCCATGCCCCCTTCCCCCCGCGCGCTTGTCAGTTGATGTGTTGTGCCCTTCCCCCACCGTTCCGCGCCCCATCATCGGTCGCGCCGTGCCCCATCCCAGTCACCTGTGCTGCTCACTCCCTCGCCGTCCGTCCGCCCACCATCACCATCGCGTGCGCCGCTGACCCCGCTGTGGCCGCTGAGGCGCACATGCCGTGGCGCCTTAGGTCTTCCGTGGCTGAGCCAAGGGAACCCACGAGCGCGGCTGGTGTTGGTGGTGCTCGTGTGTTGTGGCTTGCCGCTGGCTCATGGCCCGACGGTCGGAATCGACCGGCCCCAGCCTTCCTCTCCCCTATGTTACATATGTTTGTTTCAAGTGTTTCATAACGTTTCAGATGTATGTTGCAATTATTTCATCTTGATGTTGCAAAAGTAGATCGGGGGATGTTGCAAGTGTTTCAGAGGCATGTTGCAAGTGTTTGTTCAAATGTTTTATCTTTTTTTCCAGAAGTATGCTTCATTTGTTTTTTATCTGGATGTTGCATATATTTCACACATATGTTGCAACAGTATGTTCCAAACGTTTTAGCTGCTTCAATCTTATGTTGCAGCAAGTGGTTTCATGTTGCAAGTTGCAAGTGTTTTATTTGGATGTTTCATGTGTTTCACACACATGTTGCAAGTGCATGTTCTAAATATTTTTTGTTTTGAGACGTATGTTGCATTCAAATATTTTATTCATGTTGCAAGTGTTTTATGTTGTTGGGCTGAGGGCTGGTGGATGGGGCGTTCGGCGTGACGGGGCACCGGCGGACGGGGGTGCTACGGTCGGGGTGGACTGGGGGCATGCTCGTCCTCAATCGCTCATCTCGGCTCCCGAGTGCCGCCAGCGCAGACAGAGAGGAGAGGGTCAGGGAAAGGACTGACGAGCGCAGAGACGAGGGCAGAGTGCGCGCGTGGGGCGGGACGAAGGTGGACTGAGGCCGGTTGCGCGGGCATCCAGACGCGCACGTCCGTCCGTGTCCGGACGTCCGGGCGCTAGCCATGCCGATATAAAAATTGTGCCAGAAAATTTATATGAGAAATTATTATGATAAATTTGTCCAATAATAGTTATGAATAATCTAGGTTATAAAGATACTTAAGTTATTATGATAAATTTTCTCTAAAATTACGTAGAAAACTATATCAAATTTATGATAAAAATTTATGGTGTTACATTTGTTCCGTGAAATGTTATACATAAAAGTTTTATGTATAACTTTGTAATTTTCTAAGAAATTATTATGATAAATTTTATTCCACAACATATCATACATAAAGTTATATGCATAGTCATAAGTTTTATCCTCAAAAAGTTATCATCACACTATAAAAGAGCGAGTTTTTTTTGAAGGGTCTTTCCCTTTATAATAACCGTCCGATATATACGCCGTGCTATATGAGCCCTTCGTCATACGTGATCTTACTCTTCTTCTATAACAACCGTTCGATCTACACGTCGTGCTATAAGAGCCATCCACCATCGATGATCTTACATGTAAGATGTAAGACTCCTATTCAATCTCAAATACGTCTCACGGTACGTCTATAATCCCACCCGTCATAAGTCACGTTTATTTTACGTACATGAGTCAAGTACGACTTCTATTCTTGACCTGCACCATTTTTTTTCCTTGGACTCCTGAGCCCTGAACGGATCAGACTTGTTCTAACCGGAGCCATGTCCGTGCTCGCCGTCACCGGGGAGGGCGAGGGTTGTCCCACCTGAAAGTGGGTTTGGGACGTTCTGAAGCCAGGCTTCTTTGTCAATGGGTTCATTGGGCTATGTAGCTTAGTTTAACATTTTAATTATTTTATTATTTGGTGACAGTTTCAAACAAAAAAAAAACTACACACGTGAATAAAATGTTTGCACTGCACGAAATAAATAAAAATAATATAACCCTTAAAGGAGGCTCTTAATTAATAAACGATCTGTTTTGGTCAAATTACTTGCATTCATGCAAACATGACAGAAAAAGGGGAAAGCAAAGCATGAAATGAGAAAGGCGTGCTGCCAGTGAAACCGAGCATAGGTGTCTTAGCTTAGGTGTGGGGATATTAACCCCTATACCCTTATGGCTAGACTTGGGCCGGCCTGGACCAGGGGTCCAACCCACTAGAAGACGACGCGCGGCTCAGCCGATCTGCTCGGAGTCCCGCGCAAGGAATCAAGGCAGACTTGGAGATCAAGCAAGATCCTGGTCGGTTAGAATAGGAATTCTTATCCAGCCACCTATGGCAATTGTAACTGGTTAGGATTAGTTTCCAGATCTGTAACCCTGCCCCCCGGACTATATAAGACGGGCAGGGGACCCCTCTCAAAAATCATCTCATTGACATACAGCAATACAATCAGACGCAGGACGTAGGTATTACGCCTTCACGGCGGCCAAACCTGGATAAAACCTCGTGTCTGTCTTGCGTCACCATCTCGTTCGTAGCTTGCGCACCTATCTGCCGATAATCTACTACCTTGGGCATACCCCTAGGTAGACTGCCGACCATATTTCGTCGACAGTGGTGCGCCAGATAGGGGGTGTGCGTACTGCTCCTCAGACGAACAAGATGGTCATCATCCCCAGTTCCATGGCTACGTCGAACGGCCTCACGTTCACCATCGGCCAGATCACCTAGACCACTGGCTCCGACAAATTCATCGCCATGACCACGGAGGAGGCGCAGATCCAATCTGCGTCGACCACTGCTTTACCAGCATCAGCTATGGCTCCGACCACGTTGGATCTGGCTTCGGCCACACCAGCATCGTCTTCAGCCACGCCAACAACCCGTCGTTTGCTTCCTCGCTACAAAGGGAGGCAGATCGATAACACCGACCTGCTTGACTCCATCGATCGGGTCGGCACCAAGCTTACTGAAACCCTAGCTCTGGTAGATTCGATTCAAAATCAACCTACCGAGCAGGTAACCACTACCCACAACAGATCTACCCGACCAGCTCGGGCCAGTCGTCCTGCACGATTCGGTACGGATCTCGTGGTCACATCTACTCCTGAAGAGCACTCCGTTCGTCGTCGACCAGCCCCCGCAACGGGTCTCTAGCTCTTCGAGTGCGAAGCCTTGATGGAGAATTACCAGGCTCAGCCCTACGGCCTGCGAAACACTGCTTCCAACTACACGTACAATATACAACGTTGCTCGGATCTGCGTTTTATACATCGACCTCGGCCAAAGCCATGCAACTTTGTCAACATGGTTTGGATTGAGGAGTATCAAGAAGGATCGGTCCACACAGTTCAAGAGGGCGGTTCAAGCTCCCCGTCCAGCATCGCATCTATTGGCTCCGTCCGCACTGAGCTTCAGCATCGTGACAATGAAGAAGTTGAATACGATCTGGATATCCTAGACCACTCCTTAGGTTTCCCACGATTCCCATCCTTCTCGCCTAGGCGAGGAGACTTGATCAATGTCGTCAGTAATGACGAACCACCGGTAGTTGGTGAAATAGAACAAGAAAGGCTAGCACGTGAAGCACGCAATATTGACCGGTTTAATCACAGACAAGCCGAAGCCGAGGCAAAAGAGGAGGCATGATGCATAAGGTTCCAGCCATGCGATCTCAACAATGCCTTTGATAGGGTAGGGGAAAAGCAAGTCTTCAGGACTCCAAGCGCCAACGTAGCTGTTGCTATGGCGACAATGCAACGACTACCCAATACCCCAGAAATCCAGGCAATTCGTGATGATGTACAAGCTTACCTGACGGCTGCTATAGCCTAGACCGTAGAGATTGCAAACCAAGCCCGGGCTCTATCCATCTCAGTCAAATCAAGCCACAGTCGCCAGTACTCAAGTCGCCCATAGCCAACCAACCAACGTGGCTCGCGCAACAATGACCCACCAGACAACCGTCAAGGCAGAAACGGTGGTCATGATGGTGGTCGGGACGACAACCGCCACGACTACTGGGACGACAACCGCCGTGACAACCGGGACGACAATCGACGCTTCCCGGAGATGCGCATCAAGGTTCCATCGATCTCTAACAATGAGGCAATCGAAGCTTTCATCACAGGTCTCTACCTCCACGATGCCCTAAGGGACAAGCTCCTCCGCAAAGGACCTAAATCGGTCACAGCGCTCCTAGCTACTGCTAAAAACTATGCGGACGCCGATGATGCTAAAAAGATAATCATCGAAGAAGCAGCAAGGGTTCCACACTCCGACCACCCCTTACACCGCGATGACTACCGTGGCAACCATGGTCGGAACAACAATTTTGATCGCCACAACCAGCGCAACGATTTTCGCAACCACCACGACCAACGTAATCAGCGGCGTAATCGTCGTGACGATTATAGGGGCAAGCGTGCTCGGGAAGATGACGGCGAGGTCAACATCGTTAAAAAAGGTGGCGGACGTCGCAACTACGAAAAAGACTATGCCAAAGCATTGGAAGGACCCTGCCAGCTCCATCCCAAGTCAAACCATACCATGGAGAATTTGTCGTGTTCTCAAATCCATCTACACGCGTGAACAGGCTCCGGATAAATCCAACAAGCCTAACGACGTAGGGGAGCAGCGTAACAAGGACAACGATGACGAAGACGCAGATCCCCATCACAAGTATGTTAAGCCAACCGACCACGTCCATCATTGGGGGTAGAGTGTCCATCAAGACCAAACAAGAGTGCAAGCTGCTTGCCCGCGCTTGCTTGAACGTGGCCAATGCCGACAACCTCATCGTCGATCCACAGCTCCCTCCTTGGTCTCACCACGAGATCTCCTTCAGCAGAAAGGACCAATGGGCTGCAATACCTGAGCCAAGGTGTTTTCCTCTGGTTCTTGATCCTTGTATCAACAAGGTTCAGTTCGATAGAGTGCTGATTGACGGCGGCAGTTCCATCGATATACTGTTCAAAAATAGTTTGCCAACCCTGAAGATAACCTAGGCTGATCTCAAGCCATATGAGGCACAGTTCTAGGGTGTTCTCCCCTGACAGAGCTTCACACCTCTCGGATAGATCACGCTACCTGTGCAATTTGGTACCCCAGACCACTTCCGCACCGACTATGTCAACTTCGTGGTCGTCGACTTCGAAGGCATCTACCATGCTATCCTTGGCCGACCAGCGCTCACCAAGTTCATGACCATACCTCACTATAGGTATTTGGTGCTCAAGATGCCTACTGAGAAGGGGGTTCTAACTCTTAGGGGCAACGTATACGCAGCTTACACCTGCGAGGATGACAGCTTCAAAATAGCAGAGGCTCACGACCTCTCTATTCGTATGGCCAAGACAACGCTCGACGCCAAGCAAACCCCAGTCGACCACCTAGAGATCCTAGAGCTCGAGGCCCCATGCAAGAACATCAAGTCCAAAGAGCACAAAGAGATCCAGCTGGTCGACAGTGATCCCAGCAAAATGGCCCTTATCAGGGCCAACCTGGATCCTAAATAGGAAGACACACTCGTTAGGTTCTTGAGGAGCAACGTAAGTATGTTCGCATGGAAACCCGCTAACATGCTCGATGTACCTCGGAACTTGATCGAGCACTCCTTAAATGTCGATGACAAATTGTGGCACAAGAACGCGAAAGAGGAAATCTTGATGAAGTGTATAACCCAGGAGGATGGTGAACATCTCCTAGACAAAATCCACTCTGGCTCCTGCGGCAACCACGCGGCCTTGAGAACGCTGGTCGGCAAGTCTTTCCGAGTAGGGTTCTATTAGCCGTCAGCCGTAGCCGATGCAGAGAAGCTAGTCCGCCATTGTGAAGGTTGTTAGTTTTTCGCCAAGAGAATCCACGTACCAGCACATGAGATTTAGACTATACTAGCCTCTTAGCCCTTCGCATGCTAGGGACTGGATATGATCGGGCCTTTCAAACTGCCCCCTAGAAAATTTACATGTGTCTTTGTGCTGATCGACAAATTCTCCAAGTGGATAGAGTACATGCCCCTGGTTAAGGCATCTTTAGAAAAGGTTGTCACGTTCCTCGACCAAGTCATCCACCGCCTCGGCATACCCAACAGCATCATCACTGATCTAGGTATTCAGTTCACCAGGAACGCTTTTTGGGACTTCTGCGATGAAAGGAGCATAGTAGTAAAATACGTCTCGGTGGCACACCCTAGAACTAATGGATAGGTCGAGCGAGCAAATGGTATGATCCTAGACGCACTTAAGAAGAGGATGTACAGAGAGAATGACAAAGCTCCTGGAAGATGGCTCAAAGAGTTACTAGCCATAGTCTAGGGTCTCAGAACCCAGCCTAGTCGCAATATCGGCGTATTACCATACTTTATGGTTTATGGCGCTGAGGCAGTGCTCCCAGCAGATATAGCCTTTAGATCAGCACGGGTAGAGAACTTTGATGAAGACAAGGCCAATGAAGTGCAGGAGCTAGAAGTAAATAGTGCAGAAGAGAAGCGGCTCGATTCTTGCATACGTACAGCCAAATACCTTGCTGTTTTGCGCAGGTACTACAACAAGAACATCAAGGAGCGTTTCTTCGTGGTCGGGGACCTGGTCCTGAAGTGGAAGACGAATCAGGCTGGTATCCACAAACTCGCAACCCCATGCGAAGGACCCTTCATTATCAAGGAGGTCACACGCCCTATGTCTTACAAGTTAGCTCACCTAGACAGCACAGACGTACCTAATTCCTAGCACATCGACAAGCGTATGCGTTTCTATGCTTAGCTACTAAGATATGTACCCCTCTTGTACTTTTGATTTATTTCAATAAAGCTATTATGATTTCTTCGACCACTCTAATGTGTCACTTTGAAGTTTATTGTTATTCTAACTCTATCAGTTAAAACCGACCACCATTCCTTCATGGGTTTTCAGAGCAGGCCCTGTCTCTAGTTCCCCCCAACACGTGCATAGGATCCGCTCTCTACGCTATGGGTGATCGGCAGGTGCTCTCTGGTTTGACTTGTGTGTTTCTACATGTGCACAAGCTACGCACCTCACACTCCAAAAGCAAGTCAAACCAGGGCCGTACAAACCTTTTAGGATGACGTGTTGACTAAACCGGTACAACTAAACAGAACGCCAACACGTTCTAACTTAGTTACACCAACATGATATCCGAGCTTAAACACGTTTTCTACAAAACAAACAAGCTTATGTTGATATACAGTTACGCTATTACAAGCTTGCCTGAAAAGGTCCAAGTTTATAATAACCCAACTACATCTTCTTCTACAGCTATAGTCTACACTATTGGTTGGTCAGGGCACGCGGCGCCTGCTCCTCGCTGGGCCTGACATCGTGCTCGGGTCTTGGGGACTCTAGCATTGAGCGAGCTGAAGAAGATGGCCCCGTCGATGCCTGGCTGGTCGAGACCGTAGGCTTCGCCGGTTGGCTTGCAGATGACGGCGCTCCCAGCTGACTTGTTGACGGCTTTCCTTGTACGAGTGGTGTCGCACCTCCACACAGGTTAATATCGCTAATTATTTTCGCCGACAAGTCCAACTGGGTCATCCGTAGCTCCTCGCCCTTGTCTAGATCTACCTCCTTCAGGTATCCAGCCTCTAGGCGCTTGAGATCGATCAGGCGCCTCTTCGTTGCCAGTGTGGGAGGGCCCACGCTGACGCACCTACTAACAGGTGCCATGTAACTGTTTGCTTGATAAGACAAAAAAGGCAGTATGACGTAGTATACCCATCTGCTTTTTTGACCAGACGCTCCGTCTAAAGCTAAGTCACACTTTAATATTCTTCTAAATATTCTCCGATCTTCGTATATCGCCATAATGTTTCTCTGAGCTATTTTCTCCATATTTGCTCTCCAAACGATTTTCCGAACCCCTGAACAGTCATGTTGATGCTTGGACGCCTCCAGAGATAGCCTTGTCTCCGGCTCCTCCCTACACGTGCTATGGGCTCCGCGCTCTGCGTTATGGGTGGTCGGCAGTGGCTCCTTAGTCACGCCTATTCCTCCTACACGTGAACGAGCTCCGTGCTCTATGTTATGGTTAACAGACTAGCTAGGGCTGGAGACTCAGCTACACAATAACTTTTCGGCCATTTATATTAAATATAAATATATCTTCAAGCCAACTGATCGCCGAACAGCATACGCCGTTTCATCACCATTGCTAATTTTTTCCAGAGTTTATATATTTTTACATCATGTATTACCCGTTCTACATGTTTGCATTGCAGGATCATCGTCCAGGTGATCGAATCACCTGGTGCTCGAGTTTCCCCACCGATCAACTAGTCGGACCGTTCGGTTCATGGACTCCGTCGCTGACTAGTTGATCGGACTATTCGCCGCTCGTGCTTCATCGCCAGCTACGCCGGTTACTCCTCGGCGCACAGATACTTCGTGCTCGAGGACTAAGTGGCATATAGTTTTTTGCCACACTTTTTGTGCTCGGGGACTGTCCCAACTACCATCGTGCTCGGGGATTGTTTCGACCACTCTCGTGCTCGGAGACTATCCCGACTACCATCGTGTTCGGGGACTGTTCCGACCACTCGTGCTCGGGACTGTCTCGACCACCCTCGTGCTCGGGGACTGTCCCGACTACCTTTGTACTCGAGGACTGTCCCGACTACGGTTATTCTCGGGGATTCGTCGTTTTCCCCATGCTGTGCTCGGGGACTGCCCCGACCACTCTCCGACCATTGCTCAGGGACCGCTCTCCTCGGCTACATGTGATTTGTACTCACATACTGTTGAGAGGCATTTATTTTTTCTCACTTAGACCTTGCTATAAGGTTGATACCTCGCCTTCCAGCAAGCTCAGGGACTACATCGGTACGATACACCTGCCGGTGCAGCTCGTATCGTTTGTACGACGATTGGATTTTCAACTTAACTGGAAATTCTTTTTAGACCCTAGCACCACGTGCCTACGTCACCTACTACCAGGCTCGAGGACTAAGTGGGCACACTTCACCTTGCGATGAATGTGCTTATTTTATCGACCCCTACGCTCTGACTGTTGGCCATAACTATTCCTGTACAGGGGTCACTTACATTTCTTTTCAGAAATACAAGTGGGCACACTTGATCAGGAAAGAAAACTTTTTCTTTTTTCTTTAGAGCACCATGCATTCTTCGGACAACCGGAATCTTCAGCTATAATCGTGGTCTACTGCTCTCTGTGCTGACCAGAATACTGGCACATTTGCTTGGTCAATGTTTCAACCAGTTGGAGATGACATGAAGACAGACCACAGTAGCCGAAGAAGATCAAACGGCGTGTCGCAACATAATAAATGGTGCTCAAGGACTAGTTGTGGGGGTATTAACCCCTATACCCTTACGGCTAGGCTTGGGCCGACCTGGACCAGGGGGTCTGGCCCACTAGAAGACGACGCGCGGCTCAGCCGATCTGCTCGGAGTCCCGCGCAAGGAATCAAGGCAGACTTAGAGATCAAGCAAGATCCTAGTCGGTTAGAATAGGAATCCTTATCCGGCCACCTATGACAATTATAACTGGTTAGGATTAGTTTCCAGATCTGTAACCCTGCCCCCCAGACTATATAAAGCGGGCAGGGGACCCCTCTCAAAAATCATCTCATTGACATACAGCAATACAATCAGACGCATGACGTAGGTATTATGCCTTCACGGTGGCCGAACCTGGATAAAATCTCGTGTCTGTCTTACGTCACCATCTCGTTCGTAGCTTGCGCATCTGTCTGCCGATAATCTACTACCTTGGGCATACCCCTAGGTAGACTGCCGACCATATTTTATCGATATTAGGGCACCCGCGACAAATAATGTATGACAAAAAAGGTGAAAAACAAAAATCTAAACATGTTTGTAAGAAATGATGAAAAAACGATCATGTAAATGTGCTTTATCCTGTACTTTATGTGAACAAAAAAGGGAAAAATAAAGTTACGTTTTTTATGGGACCAAAAAGAAAAAAAAACATAAAGTTATGTTAAGAAGGACCTGCTAAATAAATTAATACTGCATTATTCAAGTCATAATTTTTTTGCATCTACAAATGCTTGTTATTTATATCACGTTATTTTATATATGTTCATTTAGGCATAATCTTATTACATAATTAATAAAGTCAAAATTCCTCACATTGTTTGTAC
>NC_089595.1:115316408-115319034 GCF_019320115.1 Miscanthus floridulus | reverse complement strand
GCACGGCACGCACAGGCACAGGCACAGGCACGGAAACGGTTCCACCGTCGTGGTCCCAGCCACGGCCTCACTTCGACTTGGCACGTACGTATCCATTCCATTCCTGGCGACTGATCCCTCTGAGCTGCCTGGCTGGCTGGCAAGCACTGTTACCATTTCCCTTGCCACAGCGACGTCGTACGCGTTCAAGGCCAATTTGAATGATTGTGCTGTGTGTGCCATTAATGTCTGGATTCTTGCTGATCGTTCCAAATTAGTTAGAAAATCTCTTCTTCCTTTTTTCAACCACCCTCCTAGTAGAGTTATTAATTCCTTCATCTCTCCCAAATTATACGATGTTTTGGTATTTATAGATTCATACAATTTCCTACGTATCTAAACATAACATATATCTAGGTGCATAGCAAAAGCTACGGATCTAGAAAAACCAAAATATTTTATAATTTGGAATGGATGGAGTACTACACTTCAGACAAATTCCGACCAAGTTTGTTTTTTTTCTTTTCATATTAAATAAAATATTACTAACATCTACAAGCTCTAATAAAAGCCCTGCCAGCCATGACATGTTTCATCGAGGATCTATTAAAACTAATATGAAACAAAGGAACTACAGCTCACAACGTATAACAAAGAGCAAAGCTATCTTTTGTTTCCCCCCAAAGTAAACTGGTAGGTTCTACTCCGTACCGTTTGTTCGGTCTAGGCCAAGAAAAAAAGGATGTACAACACCAAGAAAAAAGGAGAGCAAACAATTGTAGCCTTTTTATTGAAGCATATTATGCAGATATACTCAGTGATGTACGTACACCATGGGAAAACAAGGTTTCTAGAGCGCAAATACGTGGCATGCTGCTCGCAACTGTCCCTCTCTGTTCTGTTGCTTGGTACACAAAAAAAGGGTGTTTGACCGTGAAATGAACGTGAGCTAGTTTTAGTTAGCGTGTGAACGACCCCGTTCCCCGTCCCCCAAGATGACAAAAGACCACTTTTCGGGTTGCCTTGCTAGCTTCACCATCATCAAGAGACTACTTTTGGAAAAACAAGTCGAAGTTGAAGTACTATTCTAATTGATTTGTTGCGAGAGAAACGAACAGGAGCCTCGTTTCATCTGAGACCAGGATCACGCCACGGGACACCACGAAACCAGGCACCACGTACTCTTGTCTTGCACACGACACCTTCTTCCACAATTGCGAGCAAGCTACGAACTGCATAGCTACTAGGCACGGTGCTAGCTAGCTAGCTCCTCGTGAGTAGCCGTTGTCAGTAGAGAGATGAAGCAAAGCAAAAAATCAACAGAGCAATCAATCGTAAGGTGGACAAAAGATCACTGACATGCGAACCGCGCACGGAGATTCAAATGAGCAACTTTGTTCTCTCCACTCCGGAAAGATTGGAAATCTCATTTCGAAAGTGTACGTCAAGCAAGCAATCAATTTCAATTCAAAAGGTAGGGAGGAGTACACCACGTGAACGCGGCACACGTGCACTTGCTGGCACAGCTCGGGACATATCTTCCGGGGTCCGCCCCGTCCATCAGCCGCCAGCTCGCCGGTGAGCATTCTGCCGCGGCCGGGGGCGGTTACTTGTGCTGCCGACGTGTCTTACCGTCCATCCCCGGCCCGGCTCACGGTCGACGCCTGGGCGGGTACGGGTTCCAGCACAGCACAGCACAGCCTCGACGTCGCGGAGGAGGGCTCGCCGGAAACATAGCGCCCGAAAGGAGAGGACACTGTCACTGTAACTAATCTCTTACAACTAAAAAGACTAAAGAGCAGACACCGTTTTGGTGCGACACAAACTTCGCCTCACCTCCCTATCCTTCCCTGTGCGATCGTCTCCTCTCTCCCAAACATCGCTCTGTCGGTCTGCCTTTCCCCTTCGATCCGCGAGTCGACGCTCTTACGCCTGCGCCCGCGATAAAAACACAAAAGGAAAGAGCTCAAAAGGAAACCACGCCATCGCGTGATTCGTCCACCCGGTAGTTTCGCGACACCTATCTTGCGCGGCCATCATCGCCATCGCGCGGGGCATCCTCATCCTCGCTCGCGCCCTCGCTCCACGCGCCGGCCGGGCACCGTCGTCTGCATCCGCCGCACCCCCATCGTCGCCCCTCACTCGCAGCTCGCCGCATCGCTGCCGCCCGCGCCCGTCCCGCAGCGGCCGGTGCGGCGGCGCTCGAGGACGCGCGGGGGCTAGCTCGTAGCCCTGTCCCAGGCCGCAAGGCGGCGGCCCTCGCCAAGTCACGCGGAGCCGCTTTCGCCGGCCCGTCCCGTGTCACGCGGCGGTGCCCTCACTGGATCTTTGTGCTTCGACACCTGCAGGTTCTTCTCTCTCCCTTCCCTGAGCCCCTTCTGATTCGTAATCCAAGAGTTTGGTTTTTTCTTTTCTTTTATGCGTGTTCCATGGAAGGAGACTGGAAGCGATTATTGATGAGATCTTCAGATACTAGGCAGTATATTCGTCTATGTTACGAACACGTTCGTCTTGCCTTTGTCAAATGTGTTGCCTGGTGTAGTGAATATGTGGCATTGTTCCATCACAGTTATTAGTTTTTATGCTCCATCATGTAGATACGCAATGTCGCTGATGGCTAAATCCAAGATCCATCCATACCCTGATC